>NW_017670948.1:45690-130027 GCF_001879085.1 Nicotiana attenuata
ACGTGACGCATTTTTTGAACTACTTGAAGCAGCACGTTGTCAAAAAACGTTCAGGTATTTGTCTAATATCTGATCGGCATGGTGGTATATTAAGTCTGTAGAGCATTTGCCTGAATGACAGGAACCCATGCATAAAACCATTACTACGCGAGGCACCTGAAGGCCAAATTCCAGAAGAAATATCCCAACAAGGACTTACATGATTTAATGTGGATGGTTGCAACTGATCACCAGGAGTGCAAATTCAGGAGGCGCATGGACCACCACCTCCTCGCCGGCCCCCACGACCCCGTGGGACCCCTATACATTGGGGTCTAGCATGATCGTGAGTCCTTATATGTGGGTTGTTTGGATATTGTTATGCCTTCCATGCTTATTTGATGGCTTCTATGCGTTGTAAACACCTTGTGAAAGATATTGTGATTGTGGAACTTCGTGGAGCATTGGCTCGGTCTGAAATACAAATGGTGAGAGCATATGGAATGAAAAATGCCTTGGAGCTTGACACGAGTGCTAATGAGAACTAGGATATAAAAATGAAAGAAAAAGAGAAATAACGATTTACTCTTGCATGGCTGTTATTGGTTGTTTGTGTACCCTTGTTGGGATTTCCTTCCAAATACTTGTTCACTCCCTACCCTTTATTTGTGACTGTTGTTTGGGCAAGGTTGAGAGGTAGGCATTGTGGATCGGGTTGCACGCCGCAACAGTGATAATTGTGGATCGGGTTGCACGCCGCAACAATGTTATATGAGGATCGGGTTGCACGCCGCAACAGTGATAAATTGTGGATCGGGTTGCACGCCGCAACAGTGATAATTGTGGATCGGGTTGCACGCCGCAACAGTGTTGAAATGTATTAGGGTCGGGTTGCGCGCCGCAACAGTTATTGATGCAAATGTGTTTAGTGTTGCTACTAGTTTCTTGTTCGCCTTAAATTTTAAATTGCAGCTAGATTGATTACTTTGGATTTACTGTTAGTATTGTTATCTCCCCACAGCATGTTTCCCCTCCCATACTATAGTTGCCTTGTACTTCGGTTTCTGCTGTATAGTTATAATTGCACAGGTTATGTGGGGTCCAGTCTAGCCTCGTCACTACTTCGCCGGGGTTAGGCTAGGCACTTACCAGCACATGGGGTCGGTTGTGCTGATGCTACACTCTGTGCATTTTTGCACAGGTCCAGGTATTGAGCAGCATTAGCACGGGGGCGAACCTTCAGTCCAAAGAGACACGAGGTAGCTTGCAGGCGTCCGCAGGCCCGGCGTCTCCCTTCTATCTTTACATTTGGCTGTCATCTCATTGTACCCGAGATAAACAAATTAGGTTTCTTTCAGACTTTGTATGTAGTACTCCTTAGATGTTCGTGAGTATGTGACACCAGTCCCGGGGTAGAGACGTATGTTGGAATTTCTGTATTTTATTCAGTTATATAATTTAAGTCTTCCACTAATGATTTTAATTCTGTCGCCTTTATTTATTACCGTTAATTGTTAAAAAGGAACATGTGTTTAATGAATTTGTTAATTAAGTTGGCTTGCCTAGCTCCTATTAGTAGGCGCCATCACGACCCTCGAGGGTGGATAATCCGGGTCGTGACACACTGAAAAGGGAAAGCGTGTAAAGTTATTTTCGTCCGAAAAAAATATATAACAAGAATTTAATCCATAGATGAGGTGGTAACTTAAGTATTTTGCCTTCGCTTTTTTCTTCTTCGAACTACTCAATTCCACCACATTTTCAAGTCTCTTATCCCAACTTTGCTCGTAACATACGCTTAAAGAGAAAAGGTGGTGACAAACAGCAAGGAAAAGGTTTTTTCAGATGGTAGAGCACTCGTATAGAAATATACCCCACAAAGCCACAAACGCCTTTTAACTCTAGCGTTGTGAACTTGCTCACATTGCATGTCCCAAGCTCAGATAAAGAATGACAGTTGCCATAAGTTGACAATCAATGTAAATTAATTAACTTATAAAAATTCTCATAATACACAATGAATACTGCCTGTCATCAGATATCATTTTCCTTGTTTTTGCAAAACCAACCAACGGCAACTGATACTTGCCCTTGGAACAAGGAATGATACGCCCAACATACAAGAATCTACCAGGGAGAGAAATCATTAAAAAGCCAATCACGAGCAAATAAGGAAAAATTAGAACAGACAATTCTCCCGTTTAGCAATTGTCCCTTAGCAACAGGTTAACTTACCCAGTGAAATAATCGATATGCAAGCCGGCCCAGCTCCAACTTTACCAAAAAACATAAATAAGGCAGATTCAAGTTAAGAGCATGTTGTCAGTCTTTGAGACCCCTATTTTGATAAACAGTCACTTTGATCATTTTACAGCTGCACCTTAGAAATAGGCAGTTCAAGATTCATGAGGTCCTAATCAATTACATAAAACTTACGAAACTCCGGGTACAATAGCAAATGCTAGAATGATCACAAGGATTTCAAAATTAGTAGTCTTTTGCTTCGAAAACCAGATTGTTACACAGACCACCTCAACCTTTCCCCAGTAATAGTCTATTGAGTCAACTGAAGCACCTTAAACAAAATATAGCGTGATTGCAGATTTAGATACACACTTATGACCAGCACAGCTTTTCTCCTGATCAAACAGTCCGCAGTGGAGGAGACACCAGTATTACACCATCTCCACGAACAAATAGGAAAGGGACGGTCCGTCTTGTCGTCTAAAACACAATCAAGAGAACCAGGTGAGCTGATTTTGCAATCATCAGTGTGCAGAAAGATTGGAAATAATTCCTCCCCAACTAACCTTAACAGACAAAGAGCAACTCTTGCAAAAAGCAATCCAAAATAAACACATTCCGCTACAAGAGTAATGCGTGTGTGTGTGGGGGGGGGGGGGGGGTTTAGGTTTAAATTTCATTGTATATAACTTTTCACTAAACAGTATGTGATGCTCTGCCTTTTAACGGAAATTATGTACATGTACAAAGATCAAGTTTGTGTTACGACAAAAAGAGGTTACTGCCGCTTAAATTAGATCAAATTACAAATCGCTACATCACTCAATTGTCATGCAACGTAACTACAAAAGAATTAAGTATCATGGCGTTGTTTGATTCCGAAGAAAGATTAAATAATTCCAGGTATTTGTATTTTGTCTAAGAGTAGAAAGCTTCTTGGAACTTCAGGATTAGAAAGGAGCTAAATCAGGCTGAGAACTACGTTAGTAAGACCCTTAAAATCAACTGGAACACCCTGGGGAGTGGGGTCCAAGATGACCTGATATGCTGTGGTTGAGATCTGCTTCTGAGATACACACATAGGTGTCTCTCTAGCCTTTTCAGGTATGATCAATTACCATAAATATATCGGCTTATACCCCAGAAGGTTAGAATGGAGAGAACACAAGAGGATAACTTAAACTTGTTTTAATCCTAAATGCCTAGAACAAGTACGCGAAAAGAGACAATTCTACTCCAAACTTTTTAACTCCCAAAATAAAGCTAATTTAATCATCAGCCTTGTAGATTAGTGCATACTGGGAACTGCATTTACTTGTTATCAATAGCCTTACACCAACTCTCAGTTGGTATCCTTGTATCCATATTAAGGGACCTAGGCAAATCAACTGCCTCGACATGCATTCTTACTTTACTTACCCGAGTTCATATAACATAGGAAAAGCAACATAGTTTTCTATCAACTATAACTCATCATGCAGAAAGCAATAAAGGGCAGCCCGGTGCATTAAGCTCCCACTATGCGCAGGGTTCGGGGAAGGGCCGGACCACAAGGGTCTATTGTACGCAACCTTACCCTACATTTCTGCAAGAGGCTTTTTCCACGGCTCGAACCCATGACCTCCTAGTCACATGGCATCAACTTTACAAGTTACGCCAAGGCTCCCCTTCATCATGCAGAAAGCAATGCTTAGTGAAAATGTCCTATTTTACTTTAGTTAATCGGCTTCCTCCACTACTAAATTAGGTTTCTACTTCATCAGGTACACAGAGAATATAACCCGAGCTCAAAAATGGGTACCCACAACATTTGAGACCCTAAAGACATTGTTAGCATGACCTTCCTATTAAAGAGCTACCCAATAATTGCACAATATTATCTCTACTCAGAATTAGCAAATTATTGCACTCATAGATTCCTCTTTCTCAAGTATAACTGCAGCATAACATTAGAACCCAAAGATAAACCCTAGTTAAAGAAATACTATCACGTCTTTCAAGACCAAAAGGATTTCATGTCAGAAGTCTTTTTAGCCAACGGGTGCATGTTTCGAAACTCAGTGGATAATGGGTGCATCCCTCTACACTTCTCAACTTAAATACCAGGCCTTTGTTTGGCATAATTCGAGCACATGATGTGCGCCTAACCTACACTTTACTACTAAATCAATGGTTTCATGTGCTCTGATTCATTATTTTGGAGCACTACCGAAGTGTTTCAAAGGTCTGGTTTACTGTTATATCGGGAGTTACTCCACGTACTGCTTGACGTAAAACGGGTAGTGAATTTGTTATCTTTTGTAGCTCTGGGAACTTGCTTCATTTTCATGAAGAGCTTTGTGAAGTCGCCAAACATATCACTTTACTACTAGACCAAAGCCCCCACTCCCGGAGGGGGGGGGGGGGGGGGGTGTTGGGTTACTAGTACATATAATCCACTTGTCAAACATCTTACAACAGAGGGTCTTGCTAACTTGAACAATGTATTGCAATGACCAGAAAAAGGGGAAAGAGATATATCTCAAGTTCAAAAACTAAAGAGTAGATATAGAAATATTAAGCATACCCGAACTATCTCTTCATATGTTTCATCATCAATCTCGACTGTGGTCACAATTTCTTCAACATCACCAAGAATCATATTAAGATGCTGATCATAAGCCTGGAAAGGAAAACCCATGAGCGCTTAGTGTCACCGCACAGCTTTTCTCACTAATGATTTTACGGAATTGGAAAACTCAAAAGTCGTGTGATGCCAGTGAAATTAAACAAGAAGCAAAAGAGAAAAGAAAACATCTAAAAATATTAAAGCAGATAAATAACAAGATGATCCGCAAAAAATAACATAATCCAGTAATTTCCAGCAACATCATGTAATTGTCTTCAGCATTACTAATAATGCAACTATGTTACAAGTGTCTTATTTTCCTAATCCAGACTACGTGACCAGGCAACCAAATATTTGCAGAAATAGGCAAACAAGAAAAGCAACCACCAGTTTACATGCAGGTAAAATGCATTTCATACAATGTCTGTGCAAATCTGGAAATTAATGTACTGCAACTGCAAGTAGTTTTCATTGAGACACATCATTGCTTATTCCCTCTCCCAAGGTTCTTCGTCAACATCCTCGCTTAACCCACCTTGAAATTTGAATGCTAACATTTGGAAAAGATGCCTCCACACATTGCTTGGATAATAGTCTAGTTTTACTTTCACAGATAACGTCCCGTTTCTGCCTCTATTGCTTTCTTATTTTTCTTACTTTTCAGACATCTTATTTTTCAAGAGATAATGACAAATAAAATACCAATCCATTTCCCATGTTTGTATTACCTGCTTGAATAATGATAGTGCATTAGTATCTTTAAACACCCCCTTTCCTATTTTTATGGGTTAGCTCATATTATTATATTCTTCTATGTCAATCTAGAATTTTTGCACCGCAATATTCGTTAAGAGCCGACCCCAACTAGCTTGGGATTCAGGCGTAGTTGTAGTTGTTGCTACTATAATCTTTAGGACAACATAAGCAACATGAAAATTCAGTAGGTTTTTAGGAAAAATAAGCATACACTTTGATTTATATGTTTGTGCTCCCTCTACAATTACTAGTATGTGCTAACGCGCAATAATTTGCACCAGGTGCGGCTATATAAATAATGTAAATATTATCCATCTAATTGAAAAAAAAAAATACGTTATACAAATGAGCCTGAACATAAGGTAAAAAAGTAGAAAACAAAGAAACAGCATAAACCCTAGAATAAGAAGCAAAAGGGCTAAAGGTACATCATAGGCTAGCTAGAAAAATCGTAAGAATCCACCAACTTGCATACATATATAGCTAAATATGACTATTCAACCAGATAAATTATCACCAAGAAAGATAGAGGAAACATGGGCAATAAAAATTGGGGAAAAAAAAGGAGAGGAAACAGTTAAAAATACATGAAGTTTGCCGCGGAGTTCTCTATCGGAACGGAGTTTAACGTAGATTCTCTCGTCGAGACTGAGCCTTATGAGATCCAATGGCTCCTTCACTGCACTCTCCTCTTCACTTCCCATTGCTCTCTCTCTCTCGGGAAATTCAAACGCGACTATTTAATTTTATTAGCCAAAAGTTTATGTCATAAGGAAGTGGGGAGGGTTGGTCGTGGTGATTAAGAGGCGCAGGTCCAAAGGTAGGCCCATCTAATAGACTCGGCCCGATCGAGATGGACTTGGTTTCCAGCTTGACAATTTTGTCGGGTGAAATTTAAAAATAGATATATTTACAAGTGGTCATTCAAAAATAGCTATTGTTTCAAAAGTAATCAAAATTTAGCCACTTTTCATATAAAGATAAATCTGAATGAAAATACTATTCAGATAAATCCGTTTCAAAAGTAATCAAAATATAACTCATGTTATATATATATATATATATATATATATACTGGAACTTTCTGCGTGTTGGAGTTCCAACATAATATGCTGGAAGTTCATACACAGGTGCACTAATCTCCAGTATATTATGCTGGAACTTTCCGTGTTGAAGCAAAATAATGGCTATTTTTCAATGACTTTGCAAATGCTTGCTATTTTTGAATGACCAGTCCAAAAATTGGCTAGCCCATGCTATTTTTACAATTTTGTTGGGAAATGTACACGGTAAATAAAATGTGAAAAGTAATGGGAAACTACCAGCTATGTCCATTTATAAGTAGCTCACTGCAAAAAATGGCCAATTCATAAAATATTACTAATCTTAGCCAAATATTACTAATATTAGCCAATTAGCTATTTATAAAAAAAGGTCAAATTTTTGCTTTTTTGAGTGGGTATTATTAGAATAGATTGGGTACGTCTTAAGGAGCTTGAATCTCAGTTTTGGGATGATTTGGTGAACTTTTGAGGTGGTTTGAATTGAAAATTCGAAGTAAAAAATGAACATGAAAAAGATAATATGTGTATCACACTGTGTATCATTTGTGTATCATTGTATCATATTTGTATCACATGTATATCCATGTATACCTGTGTGAGATACATGCGTGATACATTTTTGATACATGTGTCGCAGAAGAATTTTTTTGAACTCGATTTAGTTACAAATTTTGATACAAAACCAGTCCAAATCACCTCCAATCTTCCTCAAATTTTGTATATTGACTTATCATATGTTTTCAATGAATTTCAACTATACCCATTAGAAAAGTTTCTTTTTTGCTTAGAATTTTGGATTATTGTATTTTATTTTTTGTATTTCATCACCTTATTTGCTACCTCATGGCACGACCCAAAATTCACTAAGGGTCGTGATGGCGCCGGATACCACTGTCAGGCAATCCAACATCCCATAACTAGTAAATTCTCGTTTTAATATTTTCGAAATTATTTCTTTTAAATATTAAACAATAAATAATAAACTTCACTGAATATATAATGATGTCTTTACAAAATTTATCTACTGAATAATCCCGAAATCATCCCAAAACCCGGTGTCACAAGTGCATGAGCGTATTTAAGGAAAAACAAGATGTAATACAATAACTGTCCAGAATACAAATTGGACAGAAAGGAAAATACAATACAATACTCTAAAAGAGACTCTGCTGACTGCGGGTTGTCTCGAGAGGTGCAGCTCACCTAAGTCTCCGTATCAACCATGCCGCTGCGCCAAACTAGGCCACGAGACATACATGTGCCCGTGCAACAAAAATGCACAGCAAGTGTAGTATGAGTACAAAAACAACGTGTACCTAGTAAGTATCTCGTCTAACCTCGAAGAAGTAGTGACGAGAGGTCGACTACGACACTTACTAGTGGTCCAATAATATCGGATACAGTAAAGGGGTATATAAACATGAAACATAGTAAATATATGAAATAAACAAATATAAAACACGTGGTACAATTCCCCTCTTTATAATTTTGCTCAAGCTCTCAACTAGCAAGTTCCCTCCGTAACCGGAGCATATATATAGATATAGTGGATTTCATTAAGGAAATTATCATAATTTAAATAAGGGAAAAATCCCTCAGATTCACTGGCTTCTAGCCCAATGTGTGTGTGTGTGTATATATATATATATATATATATATATATATATATATATATATATATATATATATATATATATATGTATGTATGTATGTATGTATGTATATATGAAATGCCGAGGCGTACGACCCGATCTAACATAAAAGTAAATTGTGCACTGCCAGAGGGGCGAATGGCGCGACACATAGATGCATATATTAACCTGCCGAGGCGATCGGCCCGCTCCCATGAGAGTAGTAAAAGGTAATATCCCGCTCACGAATCATACGTGCGACACGGTCAAATATAATTTAAGGGACTTCCTCGCTCAGGAATCATACAAGCGACAGGGTCAATTATAGATTTCTTAAGTTATTATGATATTTATCATTTCTTTTCGAAAATACAAAGTTTAATGGAAACTCTTAAAATCTCAAATTCCTCAATTCAATTTCTTTCAACACAATTATTACGCAACCTTAATCTTGTTTCTTCTCAAATAAACAATATATATAAATTAACAACAATATCAATCAAGGCATGATGTAAGGCTAAAGCTACCCGGACATAGGCATAGTTAGTAGCTACGTACGGACTCCCGTCACCTCGTGCGTACGTGGCCCCCTCAAATAGAAACACATATTTAATTATCGCACCTATGGGGTTAATTCCCTCTTACAAGGTTAGAAAGGAGACTCACCTCGCTCCGAAGTTCCATAACCGGCTTACCAAGCCCTTCCGAAGACTCAAATCGATGCACCGTGCTCCAAAACTAGCCAAATAATGGGCAAACCAATGAAAATACACCCTAATACCTATAACAATTCAATTTATATAAATTCCCAACTCCGCTCGAAAAGTTGACAAAATCGCCCACGTGCTCGAATTCTGAAATTTTTCGAAGATAAAGTTTACCCATAACCTTACGAACTCAAATATATAATTTATTTTCAATTTCATGCCCAAATTCGTGGTAACAATACAAAAATACCAAATCTTAGGTTTCCTACCAAAACCCCACAATTTCCTACTAATTTCCATGTTCAAATCCGTATATAATCATGTGTTTAACTCAAAACTAGTATAAACCACTTACCTCATGTTTGGTGATGAAAATGACACCTCAAAGTTACTCCAAAATCGGCTCCTATGGAAGAATGGAGTGAAAATGAGCCAAACCCTCGCTTTAAAGAGACCTCACTGCCCAGTGATTCCCACACCTGCTATCACTTGACCGCTTCTGCAGTTCCGCAGATGCGGCATATAATCTGCTTCTGCGGTCCTCCTCCAGCCCCTCAACTCCGCATTTGCTCCTTTCTGCGGCGGGATGACCGCATCTGCGGTCCCAGCTCTCCCCCACCAAAATCTCATATGCGACCACAAGGCCGCACCTGCGGCCCAAGCCTCGCAGGTGCGGTTACACCAGAAGGCAGCTGCTCAATTCCTCTTCTAACTCCAAATTCGATCCGTTAATCATCCAAAATCCACCCGAGGCCTCCGGGACGTCATCCAATCATACAAACCAGTCCCATAACATAACACGGACCTGCTCGAGGCCTCAAATCATATCAAACAACGCTAAAATCACAATTCACACTCCATTTCAAACATGATGAACCTTAGAACTTCGAACTTCTTCATTCGATGCCGAAACCTATCAAATCACATCCAATTGACCTTAAACTTTGCACACAAGTCATATTCGACATTACGACCTACTCCAACTTCCGGAATCGGGATCCGACCCCGATATCAAAAAGTCCACTTCCGGTCAAACTTCTCAAAAACCTTCAAATTTCTAACTTTAGCCAAATGACTCCAAAATGACTTACGGACCTCCAAATCCACTTCCGATCGCGCTCTCAATATCAGAATCACCATACGGAGCTATTTCCAGACTCAAAATCCCAAACGGACATCGTTAACACTGAAATGCACTTCATCCAAAATTTATGAAATTCGCCCAAAAATGCTAACTTCCACAATAGTCGCTGAAACGCTCCCAGGTCATCCAAAACCAGATTCGGACATACGCCCAAGTCTAAAATCATCATACAAACTTGCTGGAACTTTCAAATCCCGATTTTTCGAGGTCGTTTACTCATAAATCAAACCTTATTCAATTCTTTCAACTTAAAGCTTCCGAAATGAGAATTTTCTTTTCAAATCAACCCCGAACTTCCCGGACTTCAATTCCGACCATGTGTACCAGTCATAATACCTGAAGTGAAGCCGCTCATGGCCTCAAACTGCCAAACGAAATGCTAGAGCTCAAAATGACCGGCCGAGTCGTTACATTCTCGCCTAGTTAAACATATGTTCGTCCTTAAATGTGCTGAGAATTGTCACGACCCCAACCCCGGTCGTAATGGCGCCCAACACATTGCTAGGCAAGCCCGACGAATTCAATAACCTTGACCATTTATACAACTCATGAATTTATTTAACATGGATAAATTACTAACTCACCATACTGAATATCTGAAATAAAGTAAAATATGCGGAATCCTAAGTAGTAAAGTAATTACACAGCCCGAAGAATCCGGTGTCACAAGTATGAGCCTCTAATATACGAGTGTCAACCTACTACATAATAGTCTGAAGAAATGCGGAATAAAATAAGTAGGATAGGTGGGAAGATCAAGACTACGGACGTCATGCAGCTACCTTGATGCTCCCAGATATGATGCTCGACAGAGAAAGTCTCACTCAGCCTCAGTGGGTGCACCTGGATCTCCACACGAGGTGCAAGGAGTAAAGTGAGTACTTCCAACTCAGTGAGTAATAAACATAAATAAAGACTGAGAATAAGAAATCCTGAATAGGCACAATGTAATTCTATAAATACAGCAACTTGAACCCAGCAGCATAAAATCCAGTAAAACAGTGAAAACAATTATAGAAATATCACATCAGATAAGTAAATAAATGACAATTAATAGTATACAATGCAACACATAGACCGATACTCTCCAGTACCTGCTGCGGCGTGCAGCCCGCTCTATTTATTTATCGTCGACGACGCTCACTGGGGGTGTGCACACTCCGGGAGGGGCCCCTTACGGCCCAAGCGCAACAATAAGCCATATCGTGGCATCAACTAGGCTCTCGGCCTTATATCAATATCAGTATCACACCGCTGCGGCGTGCAGCCCGATCCCATGCTCAGTCCAAAATCACTTAACCCCTCGGGCACAATCATATAGAAATATTCAGCCCAAACTTCATTAAAAATATTAATTAAGTTTCAAGTTTAAGAAAAAGTGGCCGAGTTTGCAAAACAGTATTAAATACCAGGACTGAGTTCAATGATATGTAAAAATGGTAAGAAACCAGTAATAATAATCCCTAAAGGATTTAATCAATTGGCACGAAGCCCAAACATAGCAATTAGCTCAATTAAAATGATAATAAGTGAATTTTAGTCAAATGCGCAATATATTCATCTGCCGGGACGGACCAAGTCACAATCCCCAACGGTGCTCTACCCCACGCTCGCTACCCGGCGTGCAAGCCACCTCAATATAGCACTACGATGTGCAAACACGGGGTTTCAAACCCTCAGAACAGCATTTACATCTATTACTCACCTCAAGCCGGCCAAAGTCCTAGCTCGCTATGCCCTTGCCTTTCGAATTGACCTCCTCGTGTGCCGAATTTGATAAAAACCACAACGAATACATCACAATATGCTAATGGGACAATACCCAATCGAAAACAATCGAAAAATAGCTAAAATCTCGAAATTAGCAAAAACCCGAGCCCCGGGCCCACTTCTCGAAAATCAGAAAATTTACCATCAACGGATTCCTTATCTCGCCACGAGTCTATACATATAAAGAACACCAAAATCGGAGTCCAAATGACCCCTCAAGTTCCCATTTTAACTCTCTTAAGTTTCAAACCATAGCCTCCATTCTTAACCCTTGATTCCTTAATTTTTCAGTCTAAATTCACGTATTTGCACCATAAAATCGTGGTTTAAGTTCAAGAATCCTTACCTTATCGAATCCCCTTGAAACCCTCTTCAAAATCGCCCAAAAACTCTCCAAGTCCGAAGTGAAATATGTTAACTCTTTCAAAATTCGCGAAGAAGACCAATTAAATATTCTGTCCAGTCTTTCTCGCTTCAGCGGTCCCATTTCCGCTTATGCGGGACCGCTTCTGCGGTCGCTCCATCCGCTTCTGCGGACTTCCACTTAAAGCACCCGGCCGCTTCTGCGGCTCCAAATTCCGCACCAGTGGAACCGCTCCTGCGGTCCACCCTTCCGCTTCTGCGAAAACTGCCTCAAGACCCAAAACCGCTTCTGCGGCTTCCTCCTCCGCTTCTGCGAAACCGCACCTGCGGTCCCATAACCGCAGGTGCGAAAATACCAGATACCAGCAGAAGCCTGCAATTCACCAAGGCTCAAAACTCCCCGATAGCCATCCGACATCACTCCGAGGCCCCCGAGACCTCAACCAAAAACACAAACATGATCCAACACCTTATTCAAACTTGCTCGAATCATCAAAACACCACAAATAACACCTAAGCCATCAAATTACATCAAATTCAAGCCTAAGTTCATCCAAATCTTCCGAAACTTGCATTCGATCAAAAACCCGACCAAAACACATCCGAATCAACTGAAATTTTGCACACACATCCCAAATCACCTAACGAAGCTACTGCAACTCTCGGAATTCCATTCCGATCCTCGGATCAAATTCTCACCTAACAACCGGAATTCGCCAAAATACTAACTTGCCAATTCAAGCCTAATTCTACACCGGACCTCCAAAATCAATTCCGATCACACTCCTAAGTCACAAATCATCCCCCGAAGCTAACCGAATCATCGAAATTTATATCCGAACCCTCTAACACATAAGTCAACGTCCGATTGACTTTTCCAAAACAAACCTTCCTTAAAGAGACTAAGTGTCTCATTTCCTTCTAGAACCAATCCAAATCAATTCATTCACACCAAACACTGATAATGAAGCATAAAGAAATAGAAAATGGGGAATACGGGGCGGTAACACACGTGACGACGGGTTGGGTCGTCACAAGAATTGCGCTGGAGTTGTCTGAAATCACTGTTAAACACCTCGTGCACCTAACCGCGCTACCACAACTCAGGTGAGCACATTAGCTCGATCAATTCTGAAGATATCCTCTTTCATTTAGGCAGTTAAGCCTTCGAACCCAGTTCCAACATCCAGAATTCTCTGTCGGCCTACTTCAAACATACGAACATCATATCAATCACCACACCATGCACTGATACATGATTGCTTACCTTTGCTGAATCTGCACTATGCACTGCATAAATCACATGACCTTAATAACATCCTCTGATAACAATAGCCGAAATTTCACAAATCTGATGCTCCCAATGCACCTCATGACATATACAAGTCTTGTCCCAACTTTTGCAATACCGTCACGATGGGAGAGATGTGTAGAAATTCATAACGAACTGCCGAGTCAACAAATCATTGAGTCTCTACTCCTGACAAGAACCATCACCTCATTCTGAACCAAATAATGATATTTGCTCTTTAACATACTTCATATAATCCGATCGCACTGATCCAAGATCCAATAATCTCGTCTCACCCGGTACGAACTGGTCAGGCAGTAAGCCAGCCCAGACATGACCAAAAGTCTCACATGATGCCACCAAGTGCCAATAGGCTACAAACTTGAACATGATACATAAGAAAAACGAACTCTGGAAGAGACTACTCAACTCACGCAGCTAATATGAACCTTCTTCCTCAGAAAATGGAAAGCAAAACACACAAAATTTAGAATGTAGGGGACTGAACTCAACATCACATTGTTGCGGCGTGCAACCCGATCCAAACAACATACCCGTGGCGTCATGCCACCTGATCCACACATAAAATCCATATAAGGAGATACATACCGAGCTAGAATGCTCATTACTATAAAATATCGAATATGGGCCACAAGCACGCTAAGTGCATAATATCATTCCTGGGAAGACAGATAACGTCATACGCTACAAAACTCAAGCACATCTAAGGTGTGATATCTGAACTGAATCTCGAGAGCCATCCTGCTCACATAATACCTTCGCTACACATAGGCAACATTTTGTTAAACAATAATTTGAGCTAGAATAAATAATCTTTCTCAAAATTAAGATTTTAGAGCCCTTTTGTTTCAACTGGAAACAAGCAGGAGAAACATAGGCAACATTATAGAAAATGAAAAGTCAAAACTTTTCTTTTAGATTGAATATACCGTATGATCGTAATCATAAAATCTATACATAATATATTAACACAGAACAAAGCAACACGAAAGTACCAAATAAGTAGTTGCTAAAAATTTAATATTTAGATGATAGACTTTTAACTATTTAACTCCATTAATTCAGCAATCAACGTCAATTAGAAGTATCCACAATAACTTCTCGCTTCTATTGGGATTGGTCATTAAGTTTTGACCTTCTGCCTTTTCAGCTTTCTTTTGTGTCTGTTTAACATAACACACAAAGAGAATTAATTCCCGCAAGCTGCTCTATAATGTCGGTTACACTCATAGAAGCATCCCATTTTTTTTCTTTCGTTCCAACCATTCCGATCTGGCTTTCCTACCTCTCTCTTCTCTAGTCGTGCATGTTTAATTATAACATATAGACATCCAAAATAACATGATAGGTATCACGATTTCATCAACAGAGTACTGATTATGAATCATGTTTATATAGCGTCTCCCTTGCTTTAAAGAAATAATATAAAATAAGACAGAATAAAGAAAGCGCAAAATAAATACAAGGTTTTGTAAAAAATATTGTCGTCAACGAATGTCAAATTCGATTCTTAACTCAAGTATTCGTATGTCATCCCTTTTTTTTTTGTTACAAAACTCTTCTACAAACCTCATGCTCCCAAGCTTCAATCCATCAAACCATACATGCAAGAGTGACAAACTTTTCGGATAATGATATTATATCCTACTACGCGACGCGGGTAGTATATGTTCTAGCCTATTAAGACTTGGAAACCTATGCGTTGTTAATAGTCATTCTAGCATAACTGTTGTTAGTGAGTCTATTTTGAATGTATTATCTCCTTAGTATTATTAATAAACTACCCGTTTAACGAGAAAATAGAGTTCAAGTATAGGATTTTAACACTTATGTTGAAATTGTCACATTAAATCAGTTTTTTGTAAATTTATATTATTAATATAAGTGTTGATTTGATATATTTTACAAATCAAAAAAAAGTTATTTCGGCACCGTTTTAAATGGATGGTCTGGTTAAACCAATTTTTCTCTAAGCAAGTCTGATTAACTACAAAACCTCATGGAAGACTGTATCAAATAAATCTTTATCCAAATCCTCAAATTTTGTCAATGCTTCGCCATTAACTCGACCCTATACATATATCTTTCCAAAAAAAAACTCTTCGTGTCTATTTTCTATAGGGTGAAAATCATTTACACCCTCCAACTTTGCTCTAAAAATCAAGCTTCCCCCTTAACTTTGAAAAATAATCATCCTCCCCCTTTTATCCTATGCAATATCAATTTTGCCCTTGACATTTTTAATTCTACATCTATGTAATACCTTCTTATATATATAGAATAATATTTTATTTTGTAATTTAGACATTTTACCTATAATTTAAATAATTTTCTATCTTAGCGTAGATTTACTTAAAATCAATAATATTATAAGTAAAATAATCTTTTTATAATTTTGTTAAAAAATCTAATATGTGCGTACGCATATATTTAAATTTCTCTCTCTTATTCTCCATCATCTATATAGATAAATAAGTTTTGATTGTCATTAATGAAATAACTTTAAATTATAATTTAGAATGCATTTAGAATATAAATAGATAATCTTATAGAATCTGTTGTAAAATTAATCTCTATTTATATTTTATTAATAACGATCAAAACTTATTTATCTATATAGAATTCTATTATAAGTTTAGCTCTATTTTTATTAATTATTTTTGTATTACTTACATTCAAATATGTTTATAAATTTTTTTCCCTTTATTGTCACTTTATTAATATATATTAGAGCTTTGATTGCTATAAATAAAATAAAATTACTTTTATTCTACTCATTTATCGCCACGACCTAATTCTATTATAGGTCGTTATGGCACCCAGCGGCGCCGCTAGGCAAGCCAACAGTGAGCTAACCACGTGATTTTCCTTTTTAATAGATTTTCAAGTAATTAAACTTTCCTTAATTTAAAAGATTTAAGAAATAACGGATTTAGAGTACATAAAATGAAACTAGCTGAGTGCAATCATAACCATAACAATAAACCCAAGCCACAAGTCTATTAGTATGTGTGCCAAGACCTGGTGTCACAAGTGCATGGGCTACTGGTAGAATATACAAAAGATTACTACTTTACTGTCTGAAATGAAATAGACAGAACAATAAACAAAAGAAAGACTCCGGCTGCTGCAGAACGGCTCGGAAGGGCAACTCACCGTGTAGTCTCGTAACAGGGATCAACTATGCGCGCCAGACTGATATCCATATGCACCTGCCTCAAATCCTGCACAGTAAGTGCAGAAGTGTAGCGTGAGTACATAAATAACATGTTCCCAGTAAGTATCCAGTCTAACCTTGAAGAAGTAGTGACGAGGGGTCGACTTTCACTGTCACGACCCGAAATCCATTAAAGGTCATGTTGGCGCCGGACACCACTGTCAGGCTAGTCAACACTAAATAGTTAATTAAATTATCTTTTTTTAATATTCCTGAAATAGTAAATTTCCTTCAATTTAACTAGTAAAAGATAATCTTTACAGAATAAGTAAAAAAATATTTACAATTTCAATACTGAATATCCCATAATCATCCCAGAACCCAGTGTCACAAGTGCATGAGCAATTACTAGGAAATAAAATGAAATACAATAACTGTCCAGAATGCAAATTGGACAGAAAATAAAATACAAATACTCTGAAGAAGACTGTGCTGGTTACGAATCGTCTCATAAGATGCAGCTCACCTAAGTCTCCGTATCAATTATGCCGCCGTGTCCACTAGGCCACTAGACATACATGTGCCTGTACAACAAAAATGTACAGCAAGTGTAGTATGAGTACGAAAATAATGCGTACCCAGTAAGTATCCAGTCTAACCTCGAAGAAGCAATGACGAGGGGTCGACTTCGATACTTACTAGTGGTTCAATAATATCAGGTACAGTAAAGAAGTAAATAAATATGAGACAGTAAATATATGAAACAAAAATATAAAATACGCGGTACAATTCCCCACTTTACAATTTAATCAAGCTCTCAACTATCAAATTTTCTCCGTAATCGGAGCATATATATAGATATAGTGGATTTAATCAAAGAGGTTGTCATAACTCAAATCAGGGGGAAACCCTAAATTACACTGGCTTCTTGCCAAGTATTACGCACAATTCCCTAAGGATAGTATATATATAGGAAATGCCGAGGCGTACGATCCGATCCAACATAAAAGTAAACTGTGTACTGCTGAGGGTCGAACGACGCGAAGCATAAATGCATCTATTAACCTGCCGAGGCGATCGGCCCGCTCCCATGAGAGTAGTAGAAAGAGTTACCCCGCTCGCGGATCATACTTGCGACGCAGCCAAATATAAGTTTAAGGAATTACCCCGCTCGCGACTCATACTTGCGACGCGGTCAAATATAGGTTTACGGAATTAACCCGCTCGCGGATCATATGTGCGACGCAGTTACATATAGATTTCATAAGTTATTAAAGTATTCCTCAATTCATTTTAAATTACGAATTTCAAATGAAAACTTTCAAGTTCCCAACTTTTCCTCAATTTCAACTCCTTACAAGACATTTAATAAGCTAACTCAATCTCGCTTCTTCTCAAGGCAAACAATAAACATAAATTAACAAAAATATCAACAAGGCATAATGTAAGCCTAAAACTACCCGGACATAGTCATAGCTAGTAGCTACGTACAGATTCTCGTCACCTCGTGGGTACGTAGCCCCACAAATAGAAGCGCATAATAATTTAGTTCACCTATGGAGTTATTTCCCTCTTATAAGGTTAGAAAGGAGACTTACCTCGTTCCGAAGTTTCTTAACCGGCTCCAATGCCACTCTAACACCTCCAACCGATGCCCAACGCTCCAAAGCTAGCCAAACAATGCACAAACCAAAGAAAATATACTCTAATACTCATAACAATTCAATTTACAACAATTCCCAACTCTACTCGGAAAGTCGATTAAATCACCCTCGGGCCCATGTGCCCGGATTCTAAAATTTCTCGAAGATAAAATTACCCATAACATTACGAACTCAAATATATAATTTATTCCCAATTCCATGCCCAAATTCGTGGCTAAAATCCAAAAATATAAATTTCTAGGTTTTCTTCCAAATTTCACAATTTTTACAAATTTTCATGTCTAAATCCACATATAGACCATGTATTTAACTCACAATGAGAAGAAATCACTTACCCCATAGAAGATGCTGGAAATGACACTCTAAAATTGCTCCGAAATCGCCTCCCATGGAAGAAATGAACTGAAAATGAGCCAAATCCCCATTTTTGAAATAACACTGCCCAGGCGACCCTTCATCGCGAACGCAGAACATCCCTATTGTTCGTGAAGCTCAGAAAACTCACGCCCAGAATCCCTCTTCGCGTTCGTGAAACACCGATCGCGTTCGCGAGGGCCAGCTTCCCTGACCCTTCGTGTTCACGTTCCCTTCTACGCGTTCGCGTAGGCCAAATGGCCTTAGGCCTAGCTCCCCTTTTCCTTCTTCGCGTGCGCGTTGCCTTGGCCGCATTCGCAAAGGCTTGACCGGCTCTTGCCTCGCGTTCGCATCCTCTGCCTCGCGTCCCCGAAGGCCCAACTTAGCAGCCCCATAAATTCCTCTTGGCGAACGCGGGACTTCCTTCGCGTTCACGAAGAAGGAAACCAGACACCAGCAACAATGGCCCAAAACAACCCGAAATGATCCGGCACCATCCCGAAACACACCCAAGGCCCCCGGGACCCCATCCAATCACACAAACCAGTCCCACAAAATAACGCGAACCTGATCGAGGCCTCATATCACATCAAAAAACATCAAAATCATGAATCACACCCCGATTCGAGCTTAATGAACTTTAAAACTTCAAACTTCTACATTCGATGCCGAAACCTATCTCATGTCCAATTGACCTCAAATTTTGCACACAAGTCATAATCCATATTACAGACCTCCTCCAACTCTCGAAATCGGAATCCGTCCCCGATATCAAAAAGTCCACTTCCGGTCAAACTCCTCAAAAACCTTCAAATTTCTAATTTTTGCCAAATGACTCCAAAATGACCTACGGACCTCTGAATCCACTTCCGGACGCGCTCCCAATACTAAAATCACCATACGGAGCTATTTCCAGACTCGGACTCCCAAACGGACATCGATAACATTGAAATGCACTTCAACCCAAATTTATGAAATTCTTCCAAAATGCTAACTTCCACAATAGGCGCTGAAATGCTCCCAGGTCATCCAAAACCCTATACGAACATACGCCCAAGTCCGAAATCATCATACGAAACTGCTTGAACCTGCAAATCCCGATTCCGAGGTCGTTTACTCAAAAACTTCATCTTAGTCAATTCTTCCAACTTAAAGCTTCCAAAATGAGAATTTTCTTTCTAAATCATCTCCAAACTTCCCGAATTTCAATTCTGACCATGCGTACAAATCATAATACCTGAGGTGAAGCTGCCCATGGCCTCAAACCGCCGAACGACATGCTAGAGCTCAAAACGATCGGTCTGTACATTGCCGAGAACTGCTCTGGAGTTGTCTGAAATCACTATTTAACACCTCGTGCACCTACCGTGCTATCACTACTCTGTTGGGCACATTAGCTCGAGCTAATCTGAAGATTTTCCCTTTTTGGTTAGCCAAATAGGCCTTAGAGCTCAATTCCGACATCAGGAATTCTCTGCCAGGTTTGCTTTCATCATACGAACAACGTATCAATCTTTATGCGGTGCATCAATACATGATTACGTACCTTCACTGAATCCACACTATGCACTGCGTGACTCACATAACCATAATAACATCCTCTGATAACAATAGCTAAAATTTCACGAATCCGATGCTCCCAATGCATCTCATGGCATATATAAGTCATGTTTCAACTCTTGAAATACCGCCACGATGGAAGAGATGTGTAGAAATTCATAACCAACTGCCGAGTCAACAAATCGCGGAGTCTCTCCTCCCGACAGGAACTATTAATTCATTATGAACCAAATAACGATATTTGCTCTTTAATATGCTTCATATAATCCGATCGCGCTGATCCCAGATCCAATAATCTCGTCTCACCCAGTATGAGCAGCTCAGGCAATAAGCCACCTCAGACACGACCAAAAGTCTCATATGATGTCACAATGTGCCAACAAGCTATCAACTCGAATGTGATACATAAGGAAAACAACTCTGGAAAGGACTACTCAACTCACGTAACTAATTAAACTATCGCAAATGCGTCATAAACCTTCCACAGAAAATGGAAAACAATACATAAAATAACCATCTCAACATCACATTGTTGCAGCGTGCAGCCCGAGCCAACCAACATATTCGTGGCGGCGTGCCACCTGATTCATACATAATAATCAATATGGATTTACTTACCGAGCTAAAATGTTGTAACGATCCGACCGGTCATTTTAAGAATTTACGCCCCGATCCCCTATTAACTGTTTTCCCCGTGTGTGTTTCTACTATTTTGGTTTGCCGGGATGTTTGGTTTTGAGTTTCGGAGAGTTTTGGGACACTTTTCTTAAGTGTTAGAAACTTGATCGTAGTCGGAATAGTCTGAAGACGGCCTCAGAATGGAATTTCGATGGTCCCGTTAGCTCCGTTGGGTGATTTCGGTTTTAGGAGCGTGTTCGGATTGTGTTTTGGAGGTCCGTAGCTAATTTAGGCTTGAAATGCCGAAAGTTGAATTTTTGAAGTTTCCGGTTCGACAGTGAGATTTTGATTTGGGGGTCGGAATGGAATTCCGGAAGTTGGAGTAGCTCCGTAGTGTTGAATGTGACGTGTGTGCAAAATTTCAGACCATTCGGACGAGGTTTGATAGACTTTTTGATCAAAAGCGTAGATTGAGAGTTTTTGGAGTTCTTAGGCTTGAATCCGATGTTAAATTGGTGTTTTAATGTTGTTTTAAGCGTTGTAAAGGTTGGAACAAGTTTGAATGATGTTATGGGATATTTTGGCATATTTTGTTGAGGTCCCGAGGGCCTCGGGTGAGTTTTGGATGGTCAAACGGATAAAATTGCATGTTGAGAAGTTGCAAATTTTGTTTCAGGTCTGTTGCAGACATTTGTTCTCTGCGATCGCGTAGAAGTGTTGGCGATCGCGTAGGCTTTGTGGGGCAGAGGTGGAAGTTGTTCAATGCGATCGCATAGGTATGAATGGGATCGCGTTTGGTTGAGAGTTTGTTCTTCACGAACGCGTGGTCAATGCCGCGTTCGCGCAAAAGAAAAGGGGGTTGGAGTGAGAGGTGAGGTTTGTTCAATGCGGTCGCGTGAGTTGGATCGCGATCGCGTAAGGAAGCCAAGGCAGTGCTACGCGATCGTGTGGTGTGTTATGCGATCGCGTAGGGTTAATTTGGGGTCAGTCAGTATTTGTGTTTCGCGATCGCGAGGCTATTTCCGCGATCGCAGTGAAGGAAATTTAAAAGCTGGACAGTGTTTTAATAGCCCAATCCGCGACCCTTCTCCATTTTTCCACCATTTTTTAACGGGATTAAGCTTTTGAGAGAGATTTTTGAGGAAACCAAAGGGGAATCATTTGGAGGTAATATTCTTGACTTTATAACTCGTTTATATATGACTAAAGGTCTAATTAGTGGTGAGAATTTGGAGAAATCAGTGTAATAATGGATAATTAGGGCTTGAGATTAAGAGACCTTAAAATGGGAATTTGAGGTGTCATTTGGACTCCGATTTCAGTGTTCTTGGTATGGTTAGACTCGTGAGAGTACGAGAATTCTGAAAATATAAATTTTACCTGATTCCGAGACGTGGGCTCGGTGGGCGTTTTGGTCATTTTACCTAATTTCGCGTATTAGCTTAGAATTTAATTGTAGAATGAGTTACTTGAAGTGCTATTTACATTATGCAATTGAATTGAATAAATTTGGGCCATTTGGAGTCAAGTACTCGTGGAAAGAATGTGATTTCGGGTTGATTGTGAGCTGGTTCGAGGTAAGTGGCTTGTCTAACCTTGTGTGGGGGAACCTCCCCTTAGGATTTGGTTTGTTGATAATTGAAATGCCTTGTACGTGAGGTGACAAGTGCGTACTTGTGCTAATTATTGAAAATCCGTTTTTCTTTAAGTAACTATAATATGATTCTTTTTTTTCATGTTCATACTCGTGTAATTTAAGCCTGCTATTAGCCTAGGGAAGCATGTTTAATTGACTTAATTGCCTTACTTGCTCAATTTGCCTTATTTGGATTATGTGCAGCATGCTAGGTTAGAAATATCTGTTTTACTCTGGTATGGAAAATTGAATTGAACTGAATATTCTTCGTGCTGCTGCTGTGTGTTTACTTTGGGGACTACATGCGATATTCCGGTAGATCCCCCCTGCACATTTACATTTGGGGACTACGAATCGAGATTTCCGGTAGATCCCCGGCGCATTATGAGTTGGACTACGGGAGGACACCCGGGAGATCCACCGGACATTTACATTTGGGGGCTACAGGACGGTATCCTGGTAGATCCCCGGTTTGCTGGTATTTACATTTGGGGGCTACAGGACGGTATCCTGGTAGATCCCCGGTTTGCTGGATATTTATATTTGGGGCTACAGGACGGTATCCTGGTAGATCCCCGGTTTGCTGGTATTTACATTTGGGGGCTACAGGACGGTATCCTGGTAGATCCCCGGTTTGCTGGATATTTACATTTGGGGGCTACAGGACGGTATCCTGGTAGATCCCCGGTTGCCATTTCTGTGTTGAGCTGTATTCTTTCTGCGTTATTTTCTCTGTTGTAATTGTTGTTATCTTTATCATTATACTGTGTTACTTCATACTATTTCGATCTTGAATGAAATTGGGGATTTTCCCCTTGATATTGTTGTCTTTCTTTTATTTTGGGACTACGGATGAGTGTTCCGGGAGATCCCCTGCGCACATATTGAATTTGACTGTAGTGTGGGATACCAAGAGGCCCCCAGCACATATATTGAGGATACCAAGAGATCCTCGGGATACCAAGAGATCTCCAATACGTATATTGAGAATACCAAGAGATCCTCGGGATACCAAGAGATCTCCAGCACATATTGGGGATACTAAGAGATCCTCGGGACGCTGAGAGATCCCCGGTTGTTATCTTTGCGTTGAGATGTATTTATTTCCGTGATTACTTTTGTTCCTGTTAAAGTTGTTGTTGTTCTTCTATCCTGTGTTACTTTTTACTACTGCACTTAAGTATACTATCTTACTCTACACTGTTATATCTTGTCTTTCCTTTAACCTCAGTAGGGCCCTGACCTTCCTCGTCACTACCCGACTGAAGTTAGGCTTGGCACTTACTGAGTACCGCTGTGGTGTACTCATGCCCTTCCTGCGCATGTTTTTCATATGCAGATCTAGGTACTCCTACTCAGACTTATGACGCTTGAGGCGAGGCATTTTGTAGAGACTCCGAGGTATATCTGCCGCGTCCGCAGACCGAAGAGTCCCTTTCTATTCTCAGTACTAGTATAGCCCTTTCTGTATTTTCCCTTGTTGGTAGACATTCTGGAGTTAGAGCTTATTATGTAATCTTTTAGCTTGTGATTCATGGGGTTCCGGATTTCGAGAGTGTTAGATTGAGATTCTTGTACTATTGTATGCCAGGCGGCATCTTAAACACTGTTAAACCTTGTTAACTCGATTTTTAATTACTTTTTTTCTGTAATTGTTTCTTTTTTCGCATTTGTTAGGCTTACCTAGTCGTAGAGACTAGGTGTCGTCACGACAGTTCACGGAGGGCGAACTGGGGTCGTGACAAATGCTCATACCTGTGAAATACCCGAATGTCAACCACGAGCACGCGGAGTGCATAGTGAAATTCCTGGAGGGACCAATAGCGCCATACGCTACAAAACCCAAGCACCACTAAGGTGCGATATATGATTTGAAACTCAAGATCCGTCCAACTCACATAACATCATCGCTAGTAAAACCTCAACACATGTGAAATTTATCAAGCTGTTTCGCGACTCACACGGCACAATATAGTATTACATGAAATAGCCGACGACGAAGTATCATCCAATGCTCGAATACCCCTCCATAAGGAGCGCTATGCTGAAATGAACACATCAGGCCTGATATAGAGCCCATATACATATTTAGACACATCCACGGACCTCAAGTTGATTCTGATCGCACCGTACCAGGCTAATAACCTTTCAAGGGTCCATAACAACCCCTATTTCTCATAACACACAAGAACATCCATCATATCTGGAACAAACTTCCACAGTCCACGACCAAATGAACCGAGCGCCCTTGTCACGACCCAACCCGATGGGCCGCGACGGGTACCCGGTACCTTGCTCAACCGAGTACTAACTTTACGTATCTTTCTTATTACACTTTCATTGGCAAAGGGGCCAAACGGGCCGTCATGGGCTAACTAGAATAAACATAGGGGAATACTCAACATAGGACGACCCAACTTGATATAAAAACTTATACATGTGATATACGGGCGTATAAGGCCAACATGATCATTTGTAAACTCAAAACATAGGCCGGCAAGGCCATTCAAGCATTTGTATATATGACATCTGTCTACAAGCCTCTAAGAGTACATACTTAACATAAAGGCCAGGATAGGGCCCCGCCATACCAAACAGTACGCGTCTAAATCATACTGACCAAACAAGCAACCCCAGAACAAATGGAGCGTACTAACATCTTCCGTTGAGCTGATAGCCTATTTGGAGGACTCTCGACCTGTCTATCGGGACCTGGGGGCATGAAACACAGCTTCCCAGACAAAAGGGACGTCAGCACGAATAATGTACCGAGTATGTAAGGCACATAAATAAGTACATAAAAGACATGGAAGAAATATAGAGTAAATGACTCAACCTGTAAGTCTGGATAACTCTGTAAATAATGAAATACTTATAGTGTCATTCATATGCGTATGAATGTCATGTCATGCATACGTACATGTGTTCATAACATCGTCAAGCCTCTGAGGGCATCCCATCATATCATCTCGATCACTGTGGGAAAAATCATCAACGTATACCAGCTGATCAGGTGGTGGTGCGTATATAACGTCGCTACCTTTTCCCATATTCCATATATATATATATTATACAAATATACGTGTATATAACGCCATCTAGTCATAGGTTAATGTAAATGAATGCAATGCATGAGAAGTACGTCAATAAAATCTTTCGGAGTGTCACAAGACCATTATGCCTTTGATTAATATCATGAAATAAACTTTATCAACTTACGTATTTTCTGAGACCCATGAACAGATGATAGAACAATATGACACATGGGGAATCAAGAACATAAGCATCTCTAATATTTCTATGAATAGAGTCATGTATGGAAATTGTGCATTTGCTCGTTTCATTTATGTCTTATAGATCATGCCGAAAGAAAGAAGGGATAGCCTTAACATACCTGAACCGATTCTCTTGACAATTTCTCTATTACACATTGATTGTGACAAAATATGTAACGACGGATCGATGTAGGGGAAAATCCGTATGATATTCTTTGAGAAAGATTGTACCATACTCCCTTAGAATCGCAAAATCCCGTTGCTATAACATTACGTAGTCATTGTATGAAAGATTGAAGCCACTTCACGTTGCTAAGATGATATGGTTTTTTTGCTTCAAATGTTGATGAAGATCCGTTTCTTACCAAATGGAAATTAGAGAGATCTTTATGATTTATATGGTGTTGGCCCCACATCTAATGACTAAGCCATATAATAAACTTAAGTGTTTGATTGTTTGAGGAAAATAAGAACAAAATGCACTGCCCTCTTCGGGAGTAATGAAGTAAGGGTGGTTGATAATAGGCTAGATTCATGTAGTTTGGCGAGTATTTATGCCTCAACTTGACTATGCTTCACTGTTCTAGGAAGGTCAAATGACGATAAAATGGCTCTAATTGTGAATTTTATGTTTGGCAGGAGCAAGTCGTGCTTATGAGGACTTAAGACAGTGTTTGGAGCTAAATTAAAGCAAGGAAAGCCCCTCGAAGTTGAGTACGTGTGAAAGAAGAAAGAAAAGAAGAGATAAATAGCTGATCCACTCTAGTGTGGGCCAAGCGCGACCACGCTAGAGCAGAAGAAACGGGGTAGTGTTGAAGTCGATATGCGCGGTCACGAGCGCGGCCGCGCTAGTCCAGGAAGCAGCGACAGTGTAGAACGCCATTAGCGCGGCCCATGCGCGGTTCGAGCGCGTCCGCGCTAGTCACTCCGAAACGCGGAAATTTTAGGGGTAAACTTGGAAGTTTGGGGGCAATTCCACTTAACCTATAAGAGGTCCAGCTCGCCCAAAAAGACGATATCAAGGTTTTTATAATTTTGTTCAAGGCAAGAAGAGGCAAGAGGCAAGGATAATAATGCGGCATCGAGTTCTACCTATCTTCCTTTTGTTTTTATCATTCATGATGAATTTTGTTGTTGTTATTATGAACACAATTATGAGTAGCTAATTATTTAGTCTAAGATTTTGATGGAACCTGTTGAGGGATGAACTTCTTGTTGTGTTAATATAGTTTGCCCAGTTTAATCTCTATTTGTTCAACTACGTTCTTGTCGTAGCTAATTGATAGGATCCTCAATTAGCTGTGCCTATTTAATACGTATTACTCGGAAGAGAGTGCATATTTAAAAGCCTTCAAGGGCGGAACTCCCCTCTCCTCGCCGAGCGGACCTTGGTGTGGTAGCCATAATTGTGATAAAACTAGAAAATCCAAGAAAAGCCCTCAGAATCGAAATGGTGAAAGCCTTGACACAAGAAAAGAAAGCTCCACAAAGGAGGATAACTACTCAGAATAGCAGAATCTTCAAAAGGGGGAAGGCAACCCTAAGAGCAGCGACTATCCGCCTGCCTCAAAGGCCAATTAAAAATACTGGCTGAAACATTTCTCGCTTTGGGAAAATATGCCAACAGAATCGCCTCGGTCATTTCGTAGCCATGTCATACACTTAATGCCGCCATACGACGTTTTGGGGTCAAAGACCCCCGCATCAACCAAGTCCCGAGATGGTACCGATCTCGAGGACCTCCATCAAAAAGAAGATAGGCTCCGGGAAGCCATTAACATCACTACACGGCTCGAGATGGTACCCGATCTCGAAGATCTCCATCAAGAAGGGAATACGCTCAAAAGAGCCATTGACATAATCCTAAGCCTCGAGATGGTACCCGATCTCGAGGACCTCTCTCAAAAGAAGATAAGCTCTAAAAACCTACTTATATGGGCTTGGCCTCGAGGTACTATCTAAACCCGGGTAATCCCCCATCCGAGATCTATCTCTGACTCCATAAGGCCATCTACACTGAGTTCAAAGCAAGCTTCCAGGTAGCCCGAGCTTGAGCGAACCCCTACTCGGGGACTGCTCCCGAGAGCCTAACGGCTATCTTTATTCTCGGACTTCCAAGCAAATCCCCCCGTCGATGTCTATCGCGGGGTCTAAAAGGCTAAGTCCCGTGCTGAAAATTTGGAGCCCTACTCTCATTCAACTCGAAGCCAGGGATCTCGGTGGCCCGATTTTATCAATCCAATCCAGACCCGGTCCAAGGAATGGCAAACGTTTCTACAGGGAGTTGCGTTAATTAATCAAGAGCCAGAGTTATACTTACACCCTGGCTCGGTATTCGTACCGGTCAGTAGGATCACGCATTCAGATTCTTCGCAAATGCAAATAAAGGGAAATAAAGCATAAATCAGAGACAAATTGAAGAAACATCTTTTGCATTAATAAACAACGGTTACAAAGCCCACAAGGGGTCCTTACACAGAAACAAAGAAGCAAAAGAAAATACATACAATAAAAACCAAGAGTCTAATCTATCCTCGGCGGCAGTATGTTTGAGCACCGCCTCCTCGATAGCCTCGTCTCGATCTTCCAAAACGACATCTTCAAAGGAGAAGATGAAGAAGAGGAAAGTGATGCGGAAGAAGCAGAAAAAGATGAAGAAAAAGCCGTAGCTCGCCAAAGAGCAAAAGCTTTTACCAGGCCGAGGAAATCACGGTCCGGTAGAAGACTTGGCGAGCGTTGGCCCTACCTATATGGCTACTTTGAGTCCACCTCTTGGGACATTGTTCCGTGCAAGTTAACAGCCGGTAGCGCCACTTCACCCCACGAAAAGCAAAAGGGATGAAGTGCCACACCAGGCTGGGGTAGGGAGGTGAGCAGCGGTGTATAATCTGAACACCCTCCTGAGCAGCGGTGTAGAGTCCAAACATCTTCCTAAGTCAGAAGAAATCGGCCACCCTATGTCATCGCCTCGAGCCAACGACAACAACAACAACAACGACAACAACAACAACGACCAGTAAGTGCGATCTCGCTCAGTAAGGGAAAGCCTTGAAAAGACCATGACGTGGCTGATGGGAATGCCGCCATGTAACCTTAAGGCCGCGGGCATCAAACATGGGAGATAATAATGGATGAGGATGAAGAGAAGAAAGGGGTGGAAGGATATTGGAAGAAACATGAATGAGGAAATGGTTCCAGGAGGCTTCCATTTGTAGAGGGTGGCAGTGCAACCGACCTCCCCATCAATGTCTTTGAAAGACGTATCGGCAGGCGCAATCAATGCATTTTTTGGGAATTGAATCAACGGCGATATTATCTCTTTGGAGAATAAGAATCGGCAGTACATTGAATGACGTTGAAAAGATGGATCGATGGGACGCCTCAGTTATCACAAAGGCTTACGTCATAAGTATGACATCATCGCGGAAAAGTTCGAAGAGATGGATATCAAAGTCGTTTCTTATCGTTCCACTCTAAGAAATGCGGGGACTATCGATATGCGGTAAAATCGAAGGGTCCAATTTTCGGCCATTACGTCGCCTTGTAAGCAAGCTCCCTAAAGGCTCGAGACTACGGTTGAGATTTACCCCGAGGGGCCATCGATGTCCAACCTCGAGACAGTGCAGGTCGACAGTTATGATAGAAAAGTGGGAAGTTCCCTAGGCGCACGACTAGAGCTAACAAAGTCTAGAGGGCTAACTCTGACCCGTATCAGGGCATTAAGTGGCTATACCTGCCCCATATCTTTGTAATTAATGCATTTGTACTAGGTTTCCCCTCATATATAAAGGGGAATCCTTGTCATTTTGTCGAGATTGGATACCCAATATTCAATACAAGAACATTCTCTCTGCTCTCTAACTTAACATATTCTCTTGAACTCATTACTTCCATTTATTGCTTATATTCATTGTGTTCTATTTATTGTTCTTCATTTATTGCTTATCATTGATCATAAAGAGCCATCACCGTAGCTCTCATATAGTGTTAGTCCTTCCTCGACCGTCCTAAGCCGGTTGCCCAACTTGACCCCGAGGCCTTATAAACGACAGCTCGAGGCCCCGATCCCCAACTGTTTGGTTCGATTATCGTACCGCCTCTAAGCTATAACCTTGATTTCTAGTCTTTTACTTAGCATCCATTGCTTAATAACTAGCATAAAAATAGATCACGTATTTTTAGAATCACAAAATCAAATTTAATTGTAAACCATTTTCACGGTAAACAGTCAGGTCGTTACATCCTCGTTCAAGCACAAAAAAAGGTGCAGCTGAATCCTAGAGATCAAGGTCTACAACAAGATGAAATTTAAAAGCATCAAAAGTTTAAGAAATCATCACACCTAACAGAACTATACTTGCAGCATAAAAGTAAAGCTAACTGGATAAGACTGGGGAATGATAACACAGGCTACTTTCACTCAGTTATCAAATACAGGAATCTCATATTAAGTGTGACACAACTGATAAGATGTACAGAGTAATTGGCAGTCAAATCCTGACACCATTGCACAAATGTTTGTCGACTATTATGAAGACTTATTGGGGCAAAGGGATGTGTACAAAGAAGGGGTTGTAAAAGAATTCCTGGCTCATGACACTATCTTATCATGTGATCGGCAAATGCAGCTGTTGAAACCTTTTGAGAGAAGAGAAGTCAAAAGTGCTATATTTCAGGTAGATAGCAACAAGAGCCCTGGGCCTGATGGTTATTGAAGTGGGTTCTTCAAGGCTGCTTGGTCTATCATAGGTGAGGATATCTCTACAACTATACTGGAGTTATTTTAGAATGGCCAACTACTGAAGCAATTGAATGCTACTTGCATAGCATTAATATCAAAAATACCAGATCCTAAAACACCTAGTCAATGTAGACCAATTTCCTATTGTAATGTGCTTTACAAATGCATATCCAAGATGATCTGCAGTACACTAAAAGGTACAGTGAATGAGCTTGTGGCAGACAACCAGTCTGCATTTGTGCTAGGAAGATCAATGCCACATAATGTGCTTATATGCCATGATAAATTAAGGCATTACAATATGAAAACTACCCCTAGATGTTTGATGAAAATTGACTTGAGGAAAGCATATGATATGGTCAATTGGGACTTCTTGGCAGAGGTATTATATGGGTTAGGATTTCCACCTAAATTCATTATGCTGATAATGATTTGTGTTTCAACTCCAAAATTGTAAAGCCCAAAAAAAATCTAATAAGATTAGGCCTAAATCGAGTTTAAGAGGACAATTAGCGAGATCTCAAAGTACGTGCGGGCCCACACAAAGTTAATAGGATAATTACAATACTCGGACATGAAGGCAAGAAGGATTTAAGGTCCCCGAGTTGTATGGTTAAAGGCATAGCTTCGAATGATTGAGCAAAGAGGGAGGAAAGGATTCCAGCAGACCTGCGTAGCCTTGCAGGTTGCATTGGCAAAAATAGAATAAAAATCAGGGGGGGGGGGGGGACTTACGTTGTGTAGGCTACACAGTCAGCCTTCGCAGGCTATTTTCTATAAAAATAGGGGGTTTGGGGAGAGAGAAAAAAGATAATATTTTTTGCTAAGTTTTGGGTTCTAGAGAGAAGGTGGAGCATCCTCAACCCAAATACACTTCAAAGATGAGTTTCATGATATTTTTATGATGGATTAACATTGGTTAATGCTACTATTAACATCTATGTGGATTGAATTCATTTGGATTCCTCTAATTTTCATTAATTCAAAAGAGTTCAAGTTAGGGTTTGAGCTACAAGAGGTGAATTCTCTACCCTACCCTTCAATATAACTATGGATTAAGTATTTAGAATATATTGTGAGGTAGAAAAACCATTTGGTTGAAGAATTATGTTAATCCTCGAAATGGGTATTATGAGTTAGGGTTTGAATGGGGAAGAAGATGAACATTAAATTTCTGAATCTTATTAAGATGGTTGGTGATTCTACTACTTCAATAGATTAATCATGATTAAGTATTGAATTGTATAACATGTATTTGGCTTAAAGGACCAGGATAAAATCAATTAAGGATCAAAGGGATATGCACGGGTGAATTGGGCTTTTTGAAGACTTACATTTAACTTATGAACCTTAAATGGGTATCGACATATATATTTGGATAGCTTTTGATGTCTTGGGATGTCTAATATAGATATTGGCTTGATGGTGACGTTTGAGAGTTCTAAATGGATTGGAGCATCGTACTATTATTTTGAAGCTTGGACTTGAGGTAAGTTGATTAAAACTTACTCTTCTTGAGGGATTTCTCTAAAATAATAGTTGAGTTATTACATGAGTTTGTTTGTAAATGTGCATCCGTACTTGTGGGGACAAGCGGAAAAGGATGTCACCATGTATTTTGAGTTATTTCGCATAAAGAAGGTCCTGTTATTTTATAATTTAAAAAATCTTATTTAAGCTTATGTATTGGAAAGAATATAAAATATTTGAGTTTTAAAGATGCTTTTTATGAAAAGTATTTCTTTTGAAACTTGATTAATGGATAGAACTCGTCGGATCTTTGAATAATGGATGTTAAATTTTACTAAATGTTTTAACATGAAGAAGATAATGTGGTTGATTGTTTTTATTCAAATGGTTTAGTTTGGCCATGAGCTATGACTTGATAAAAATAGACAATTAGAGGCTACTATGCTATGAATCTATTTTTGAGATATCAAATATGTTACATCCCATATTTTCGTACGTGGAAGTACGCCATAAGTAAATTGATATAAGCTCGGAAATGAGATGTTACATTCCGCATTTTCGTACGTTAAAGTTTCGTCGTAAGCTAATCGACGTAAGTTCGAGAATGAGATTATAAGTATTATGCTATTTCAAACAAGCGATAAATAAATACGTGAAGGTGAAAGGGTAAGCGAATCGAAGAAAGTGAGTTTCATCGAAGTTTGTTAATTTGAGATAAAATACGGTCCGAACAATAATACCCCTGTATTTATGGACTAGTTCCATACAAGGTACCTCATGACCATTATAGTAAGGTGTATAAAGTGTGTTAAAGTGAGTAGTATTTAAAGTAATTTGAGATAATATTTAATTATATGGGCAATTAGTTAATTATTGATTAGTGGGAGATTAACAAGTTAACAAATCAAGTGGTCAATTTGGTGGATAAGGTTGTAACATGGCAGCCCACTATTCAACTTAATGACTCTTAAATCTAATTGCAAGGTGTCACATTTTAAGAGATATTGGTGGCTAAAGTAAGCTTATTAGGTGGGGCCCACATCAATTCTAACAAAAGTTATCTCTAACTTAAAAGAGATGAATATTAACGTGATTCAACAAGATTTTGTAACATCTTAAGCAACGTGAGATTTTACAATTTTAAGGAAGTACGGTGTAATCTTTCTCAAGAATATCATACGGATTTTCTCCTACTGCCGATACGTGTTGTCGCAATCAACGGGTGTTAAAGGAATTGTCAAGAGAATCGGTACAGGTATGTTAAGGCTATCCCTTCTTTCTTTTGGCATGATCCATACGATACAAACGAAATGAGTAAATGCACAACTTCCACAAATGACTTTATCCATAGAAATACTAGAGGTTCCTATGTTCTTGATTCCCCATGTGTCATATTATTCTATCATCTGTTCATGGGTCTTAGAAAATACGTAAGTTGATAAAGTTTATTTCATGATATTAATCAATCGCATAATGGTCTTATGACACTCCGAAAGATTTTATTGATGTACTTCTCATACATTGCATTCAATTACATTGACCCATGGCCAGATGGTGTTATATATGTGTATATATGTATATACATACGCGTATATATATGGGATATGGGAAAAATTTAAGGCGTTATATACGCACCACTACCTGATCAGCTGGTATAGGATGATGATTTGCCTACAGTGGCCGAGATGATATGATGGGATGCCCTCAGAGGCTTGATGATGTTATGAACGCATATACCCATGCATGGTATGACACTTATATGCATATACATGACATTATAATATTAAATGATTCACAAAGTTATTCAGATATACATGTTGAGTTTTTTACTCCATGTTTCTCTCATGTCTATTGTTTACTAATTTTCACTCCTTACATACTCGGTACATTATTTGTACTGACGTCCCTTTTTCCAGGGGATGTTGCACTTCATGCTCGCATGTCCCAATAGACAGGTTAAGAGTCCTCCTAGTAGGCTATCAGCTCAGTGGAAGATGTTGGTGCGCTCCATTTGCTCCGGAGTTTCTTATTTGGTAAGTATGATTTAGACATGTATTGATTGGTATGTCGGGGCGCTGTTCCAGCCTTATGACATTTATGTACTCTTAGAGGCTTGTAGACATATGTCATGTATATGAAAGATTGTATGGCCTTGTCGGCCTATGTTCAGTGTACGAGTGATTATTTTGGCCTTATAGGCCCGTACGTCATATGTATAAGTCAATATATCAGGTTGGGTCATTTTATGTCGAGTGTTCTCTCATGTTTTATTCATGTTACCTCATACCCCTTCCGGCCCATTTACCCATGTTGATGCAATGAGAAAGATACGTTACGTTGGTACTCGGTTGAGTAAGGGCACCGGGTGCCCATCGCGGCCCATCGGTTTGGGTCGTGACAAAAGTGGTATCAGAGCAGTTCTGTCCTAGGGAGTCTACAAGTCGTGTCTAGTAGAGTCTTGTTCATGGGTGTGTCATGCACCACACTTATAAGCAGGAGGCTACAGAGCATTTAGGACTGTCACTCTTTCTTCTTACATTAGATCGTGTGGTAGAGCTCAGTTATAAGAACTCAATTTCCTAAACTCTATCTTATTCATAATATGACGATGCCTACATCCAGAAAGACGGTTGGTAAGAGATATAGCTGTGGAAGAGTTGAGTCAGAGGAACTCAATTTTTGCATCATGCTTATGATGGATAAATATGAGGTATTCAGCAAATCATGTGTATACTATGATGTGTAAGATTCTTGATAAGGATCCGTAAGGAAAGAATGCCTATCCACTCTTATGGTAAAAAGGAATAAGAGAATTGGGAGGTAGACACAAGTTTCAGCAAGTAAAAGAAGCCAGATGAAGAAGGGTACGAGGTACCTAGTTAGTAGAGATGAACATTATCTATAATTCAAGCAGAGAAATATAAGCATTTTGAGTTAACTTCGACAGTAGCAGAAGTATGTACAATTGGCCACACTGATTTAATTTATGACCTATGGAAGCTAATAGAAGTAGTATAAGAGAAGGACGGATATTAGGATCTGGCTGGGGTTAGAGTGACCCAAAATGGTGGATGGGCTGTTTGCGTTAGTCGACATTTCCGAAGGATATTGCAAATGTGCTAATAGATCTCCTTGTGAGACACCTAGATGGTGCACTCTAAAATAGTACAGCTAGATATGAGTAATACAAAGATAGGCACTGGAAGCCTAGAAGGGATAAATATTACCTTAGTGTGGCTCCTGTCCCTAGTAAAGAAAGAATGTTAGGAAATTCAAAGAGCCACTGGATGGAGCAAGGAGAGCTAAAAGAAAAAGAATGTCTTGTTCAAGTTTTCAGGATAAAGTGATAGACATAGATGTTAGCGGGAAATGAGAATAGAGTTAATGAAGCATTATGAGTAAGATGTGATACATGGATGACAATGGTAGATAAAAAAGATGACAGTATTACAGAGTCTATAGTCAAGTGAAGAAAAATACGAAAGGTGACAAGCCTTGAGACAACAAAAGGGTATAGGCCATAAAGTCACATCCTCATTTCGAAAAATAAGTCCGTGAATCTAACGTGATTACCAGAAGGAAAAGTTAGACCTAAGAATAATAGAAATCAGTATGGGCTGGTGAACAAGATAAACTAAACATAAATTAGGGGCTGAGTGATTTGATAGTGGTCGACATCATGAGAATTTTAGATTTCGTTCCAGCAATAACAGAATGGACAACAGAAGAAGGTTCATGAGAAATTCAGAGAATGGTCACTCAGGAGGACGCTTCCCTAAAGCAAGCAATGTCAGCAAAGTTAAGCTTAAGAGACTGTATGTGCCAGTTATAGTAATTGTCTTCCTTGCGAGTAAGGAATTTCGTTATCCTTAGTACAAAAGGATTACCGCAAGGCGAGTAAGGGTCATCGGTGATGTGAAAAGATGCCAAGAATGAAGAGGTAAAACATCTATACGTAGATCATTGTAGCACTAAATATTAGTACTCCCTTAAGGGGGGAATATGGAGTGATGTGGCATTAAGTCAGAATTAAGTGGTTCTAGTGACTATGGAATGGTAAAGAAAGAATGCGATAAAAATGAAAAAGGAATGAGATTGCACTTATCCCTACAGATATGCTACGATTCCAAAATATTATGCAAGCACGACGTCAAGAAAAGGAAGTAAGGGTTCCTGCCCGAGATGTTATTGATAAATAAGGAGCAGTGCCAGAGGTAAGTTAGACAAAGGAAATAACCCAAGAAAGATTACGCAGAATATTAATATGGGAATGGGCCAACGAGTAGTTGGTACTTGATTCAAGAAGAACCTAGTTATGGCTAGAAAGGAGGTTATAGACGAATCAGCAAATCATGCAAGATAAACATAGTAAAACCCAATATAGTGAATTCAGCCTTGCAGTAATGTCATTGTACTACTTGAGAAATATTCAGATAGGAGTTGGAGTAGTTAAAGGTACCGTATGTATGTTACGGAAATAAAAGAGAGTCTCACTGAGAAGATAGTCAAAACTTCAGTTTAAAAGCATCTGTACGAGCACAAGGGCGTGGAGGTAAGTAACTACGTATAACTATATGGTTAGAGGGTCTGTCGAGTATACGATGTAATAAGCTCGCAGCTTCACAAGAGTTAGAGGGTCTTCCCTAAGTACTATAACGAAGGACTAGATGAGGAAATAAGGAAGAAGGCTTCAACCTAAGCACCGTGACCTAAGGAGGAAATGGTCTTGTAACAACAGTCTCGCAACAATATTGTATACACCCCATAAGAAAGTGGCACCTATCGTGGCTAATGAATGGGAAGAAAAAAAATCAAAAGATGATATTCCAGATCATATGGGCTGTATGGAATTCCTATATGTGTGGGCACTAAGTTAAGCCAAGTATTCATGCAACAAGTGGCAGAATGAGCAGGAAAAGCAATTGCTTGCATTTAAAGAAAGTTAAGAAGGACAAGAAGAATTATTCGATCAATGATCCAGAGTTAGTCACGTTATGAACGCACCTAAGATTTTGTAGTATTACCCATGCAGCATGTATGTTGACAATCATACAGCCGTAGAAGACTCCGGTATAAGTTAAAAGAAAGAATTGAGTCCAGGTCATAGGCAAAGGACTGAATTGTTAGAAGATTGTATCCTGGATATTCCATAGCGTCCATGAAAGGCAAAAGTAATACCATGGGCCAGAGATCGGAAGATAGCATAAGCCTATATAAAGGCTGATCAAACAGAAGAGGGAACTAAAGAGTTATATCAACCAAGTAAATCAGGAGTCTGATTATTGGACCCAGATTATAATAGACATCGTGATTGAGAATATTGCAGGATCACCCTTAATATCAGAGGTATAAGAGAGATAGTACAGTAGCCATATTCTATAACAGCTCTACGATAAAGCCATTTACAAAAGTACTGGCCTCATAAGAAGTCAGTATGAAGCTCCCACCAGATTCTGTATGCACTAGAGGTGCAAGTATTATAGTAGAGCTTCAAGTTGTGGATGTGAATCATACCTATGTGGTAGGAAGATTATGAAAGAGACAAAAGATGTGATGCGATAAAACGTGAACAACGTACGAGATACTCAAGTGCAGAAGGTTGTGAATAGTACATACTTCAGATAAAAGGCTAGAAGCGCTGGGGTTCAGTATCCAGGAATGATAGCCTCGTCGTCAGTAGCATATCTTCCAGCCTATGGTTTCTAGGTACCGAGAGATCTATCCAAGAGAGTAAAGAAGAGTTAGAGTCGATGTGATGTCTCACTTGATGTTCCAGAATAGCATAAGGAAATCTATGGTGCAAGCAAGTTGAAGTAAGGTTGCAAATAGTATAAATAGATATGTATAGGTCGCAAGCAAAAGTATAGTAATGTGACAAGGTTTTATGACAGGAGTAAGCATGAGAAAGGGCGAGTGAGAAGGTGATGAGAATGGATAAGTCCTCGGGATTAAGCCCATGAAAACAAGAGAGCTGATGGTTCTTTCCCTATGTTATAGAAAACTCAGTATAGCCTGAAGAACTCAAAGGAGTCTAAGACTAGTAGCATTTGGAAGAGATGGAATGCTGCCCTGGTAATAGAGTGAGGATGTAATTGTGATAGATAAAGGATAACGTTTGGACCTTCGATTGAGTAGTGATTTGAAGAAAAAAAAGGGGAGGGGGGGGGGGTGATTCATGAATTGTACAGGATTAAAATACCCACGTAAGGTGAATCACATTGGGATGCTATGAAATACGGTTATTGAAGCATGGTATCGCCCCAGGTGGATCAGTCTAATCATTAAAAATGTTCCCCGATGAGACTTGAGACCTAGTGGCAGTATTACATAGAAGGTCAAATTATCAGTGGTAGATTATAGATCAATATTAAGGTGAATCAACAATAGATGGATAGAAGTTCAACAATATGATTTAAGATCAGGCTGTCATTCTTAAGATGAACAGTAATGAGGAAACATTAAGGGACTTATATTTATACGTACATGATAAGCAGTGAAAGAGTAACCTGGAGTTTGGTAGCAGACCTCAGTAACGATAAATCGAAGTAAGAGTTATGGTATAGTATGACCAACCTAGATGCAGTAAAGTCATACGAATGGATAACCGGGTCTATGAAATAAGATATAGCAATTCGTAAGTTCGACAAAGTACCGAGCGAAGAACTCCAATATACTTATAGATGCCCAGAGGGACATATTGTCAAGCTCTGTATATGTTTACAAAGTGAGGCCTAGAGATGGGCTAAAAGCTGGAGGAAAAAGGAGAGAAGAGTCGCATAGGCGCACTTACAAGGTCAGAGTCGTACAGGCTGCATGATAGAAGGTAGCAACAGTTACGAGATTGGAAGGATTCCGACCACAAGTCGTGGTGTGAGAAAGAGGCTCAAGGTGGGGAATGCCCTGGCCTTTGGAATTATTCACAGAACAGTTTCCTAGATGACAAGGAGAGTACTAAAGTATTCAGAAGACATAAGTCATGAAACTAATAAGTGCATCAGTCAACATTCGAAGACGAATGTTCCAAAGGGGGGAATGATGTTACACCCCATGTATTCGTACGTGGAAGTACGCCATAAGCAAATTGATATAAGCTCGGAAATGAGATGTTACATTCCGTATTTTTGTACGTTAAAGTTTCGTCGTAAGCTAATCGATGTAAGTTCGAGAATGAGATTATTTTGAGATTATAAGTATTATGCTATTTCAAACAAGCGATAAGTAAATCCGTGAAGGTGAAACGGTGAGTGAATCGAAGAAAGTGAGTTTCGTCGAAGTTTGTTAATTTGGGATAAAATACGGTACGACCTATAATACCCCGTATTTATGGAGTAGTGCCATATAATGTACCACACGACCATTATAGTAAGGTGTATAAAGTGTGTTAAAAGTGAGTAGTATTTTAAGTAATTTGAGATAATTTTTAATTATGTGGACAATTGGTTAATTATTGATTAGTGGGAGATTAACAAGTTAACAAGTCAAGTGGTCAATTTGGTGGATAAGGTTGTAATGTGGAAGCCCATTTGTCACGACCCTAACCCCGAACTCGGTCGTGATGGCGCCTCTCGTGAAGATAAGGCCAGCCGACACTTCCCATTTTCCAATTTTTAACAGATAAGCATTTAAGAACAGTTTAAACATGATAAAACAATCCGAAATAGCTGATAATAATATAAATACGCGGAAGAATCACCCAAACACAGCCCTAACCGGGGTTTCACTAGTCATGAGCATCTACTACAATTGTCTAAGCACATCAAGACCGAAATGGTCGGAAGATCACAATAATATATAAGGAGGAATAAAGAGGGAGAAAGCAGAGCCGAGATCGCCAGGCAGCTCCAATGACAACTGCCACCAAGCTCAGAAAATACCTAAATCTGCACACAAGGTGCAGGGAGTAAAATGAGTACTGCCAACTCAGTGAGTAATAATCATAAATAAAGACTGAGTGATAAGAAATCACGAAAAAGAGCATCAACATGCTGTATAGAAGAAGTTTCAAAAGCCAGTAGAAAGCAATGAAGCTGTAAAATTCCTTAAAACATCTTAGCTCAGTTTAAACTTCTTTGAAAATGATTTTTTCAACAGTTACGCAAATGAATGCAGAACAACTAGTGTAGATAAGCACAGAAATCCGCCCTTCGGACACAAATACACATTTAAACAGGTAAATGACGGAAAATAAGAAAGATAAGCACATAAGGTTCGCCCTTCGGGCACAATGTCAACAAATCCGCCCCTCGGGCAATATCTCAGAACAGTATAATAAGTTAGGATTTTAACATGTTTTATGCCCCTACTTGCCTATGCTTTGATCATATATTTGTACAAAATAGTCCCAAAAGGCTCACAGGTTGTGCTTGTTTGCAGGTTTGATCGACAAAGTGACGAAATGTCAAAGATCGGCTCAAAAAGGAGTGAAACCTGCTCAAGTATCAAAGACCAAGAAAGCTAAGGGAAGAAGGGCCTAGTGCGGACCGCGCAAAGAGGAATGCGGCCGCACTAGGTGGTTCAGAGAGTTGGTAAAATCAGGCTAGAGGCAACGCAGCCGCGGTCCATATGTCGCGGTCCGCGGTCAGGGCTCCGCGGCCACACTACTCTTTTGTGCGGTCCGCGGTCAAGAGATTCAGAGAACTACAATTTTGCCAAGACAATGCCATGCGGTCCTCGGTCGTTATTGTGCGGACCGCGCCAACTCCCTCAGCGGCCGCGATCCATTCTACGCGGTCCGCGGAGTCCAAGTTCAGAGAAGCCAAAGTTGAAGTCAAGGAGCCCAGTGTGGTCGCGGTCCATTTAGTGCGGCCCGCACTGACCCCGCAGGGGTATTTTTGTCCAGTTTTTCCAACTTAGTATAAATAGAATTTTTTGCCATTTTTAGGTCATCTGTTATCTTTAGAACACAGCTGCGCTCGTGAGAACAACTTTTGTAACCATTTTTGGCATCTTAGCTTCAATTTAACGATAAATTCTTGTACCTTAATTTAGTATTTAATTAATATGTCTTGTTCTTCATCTATTTCTTCATTTTCTCCTTCAAGCATGAGTAGCTAAACCCTTTAGCTAGGGTTGTGGCTCAACCCTAGTGTGGGTAATTGATGGGTGTTGCCATCTAGGGTTAGATTGACTATGGGTGTTTGCTATTTGGGTTGATTTTATGTTTTAATCTATAAATTGGTGGTTGCAAACACTGATTTATGCTTTGTGGATTTGACTCTTCTTGAGAAAGAGAGTCTAAGTCTCCAAAATTGACCCAACAAGGAATTGGGATGAATTCATGAGAAATGATAGTCCCAATTAACGGGTTAAATCTCGAGAGAGTAATCACCCTACCTGAACCCTAGTTGCTTGGTCTAATTTGCCAACCCATTTGGTCTCGAGAGAGCAAGTGGGCAAAATCACTCTCTCTACTGAGAGGTGTGAGAGTGGGTAAAATTGTGCAACGGTTATAGCATAAGCCCCAATTTTGTCAATCGAACCTTAGTAACATCTACCCGTCAATTAGCCACCTAGGTGATGTCACAACCCTAGTGCCCTTCTTCCCATTAGATACAACTTTAGCAATTATCTCGTAGCATAATCTAGTTTCAATTAGTAATTTGATAATAGTATTTTAAAATTGAAAAACCCAAAAATATTAGAAGTGACATTTAGAACAATTACACGACTCTAGTCTAGATAGATACCCGGCTCCTATTTCTAACTCTCTGAGGAATTCGATCCCGACCCTCATATCGGGTAAAAGCTATTGCGACCCTCTCTTCCTACTTTATAGTAGTGTGGAGTTGGAGGCGATCACAGTACCAGCCCCTCGGGCTATATCTCACATCACAATAGGTACCCGCGCTCACTGGGGGTGTGCAGACTCCTGGAGGGGCCCCTTTCGACCCAAGCGCAATAACAAGCCATCTCGTGGCATCAAATCTAGGCCCTCGACCTCATATCAATCAAGCCACCTCGTGGCGTACATATCTCAGGCCCTCGACCTCAAATCAGTATCAGTGTATCACCGCTGCGGCGTGCAGCCCGACCCAAAAGATATCCTCACAGCACAGACCCTCGGCCTCACTTAGTCAAAAATCACATAAGCCTCTCGAGAAACAGTAAAACAGTGTTTATCAGCCCAAAACATCATTTAAATATCATTTGAGTATAAAACTGAGTGAACATGGCTGAGTTTTGAAAACAGTGGAAAATAACATGACAGAGTTCAAGTATAAAGTCAAAATAGCGAGGAAATATCAACAAGGATCCCCGAGGGTTCAAATAGTTGGCACGAAGCCCAAATATGGCATGCAGCCCAAATAATGATGATAACAAATAGATTTAAGTCAAGTACGCGGTAAAATCATCAATCGGGATGGACCAAATCACAGTCCCCAACAGTGCACGACCCCACGCTCGTCATCAAGCGTGTGCCTCACTTCAAAATAGCACTACGATGTGCAAATCCGGGGTTTCAAACCCTCAGAACGTCATTTACAATCATTACTCACCTCGATCCGATCCAAACTCTAACCCGCGATGCCTCGTCCGCACGAATCGACCTCCGAATGCTCCAAATCTAGCCACAATCAGTACATAATCATTAAAATATGCTAAGGGAGCGAAGCCCACTCGAAATATCCAATTTAACATCAAAATCCCGAAATTACCAAAACCCGAGCCCCGATCCCACTTCTCGAAACTCAGAGAATTTCACATCATTAGGTTCCTTATCCCCCCCCCCACGAGTTCATACATATCAAAAGTGTTCAAATCCGACCCCAAATGGTCCTTCAAATCCCAATTCAAAAGTCCAATTTCTCAAGCCCTAGTTCTTCAATTTTTGGCTTAGTTTTCATGATTTTCTAGGTGGAATTCACATAATAATCGAGTTTTTAGTCCAAGAATCTTACCTCCCTACGATTCCCCTTGAATCCCTCTTCAATCTCCTTCAAAAATCTCCAAAAACGAGCAGCTATGGGTGAAAATAGACCCACATTCGCGAACAAGACGAGTTTAAAAATATTCTTCCCAGGTCTGACTTTCCTTCTTCGCGAACGCGGTCAAACTCTTGCGTTCGCGAAGCACAAACTTATGTTGACCACTTTTTCCTCTATGTGAACGCGTAAAACCCATCGCGAACGTGATGCTTCCACCATCTAAACCTTCGCGAACGCGCTCACACCTACGCGAACGCGATGAACAAATGACCTTGAACCCATCTGACCCAACTTCCTCTACGCGATCGCGAGTGCCTTCTCGCGAACGTGATGCACAGCTTTGCAGCCCTTCGCGAACGCGGCACCTGCCTCGTGAACGCAAAGGACAAACTTTCACCTCCCTCAGCAGACTCTTCGTGAACGCGAGGGTCCTCTTGCGAACGTGAAGACCAAAATGTCTGCAACTGCTGGAACTCCAAATCTGCAATTTTCTGAACTCTCAAATGATCCGATTGACCACCCGAAACTCACCCGAGGCCCCCGGGACCTCAACCAAAGGCACCAACACATCCTAAAACCTTATTAAAACTTGTTCCAATCATTAAAACACCTCAAAGAACATCAGATCACCCAAAACACATCGGTTTCAAGCCTAAGTTTCAAAAATCTTCCGAAATACGCTTTTGATCGGAAACCCAACCAAACCACGGCCGAATGACCTGAAATTTTGCACACACATCCCAAATCACATAACGAAGCTACTGCAACTCTCGGAATTCCATTCCGAACCTAATATCAAAATCTCGCCTACCCACCGGAAATCGCCAAAATATCAACTTCGCCAATTCAAGCCTAAATCTACTCCGGACCTCCAAAACCCATTCCGATCACACTCCTAAGTCATAAATCACCTCCCGAAGCTAACTGAACCATCGGAACTCACATCCGAGCCCTCTAACACATAAGTCAACATCCGGTTGACTTTTCCAACTTAAGCCTTCCTAAAAGAGACTAAGTGTCTCAAACTTCACCAAAACCAATCCGAATTCAATCCGACCAACCCGATACCACAAAACACGGATTAACAAGGCATAAAGAAGCAGAAATGGGGGGAAACGAAGAGGTAACTCATGAGACGACTGGCCGGGTCAACACATCCTCCCCAACTAAAACAAACGTTCGTCCTCGAACGTGCCCAGAGTTGTTCCAAAAGCCAACTAATCGGTGAATAACCTTAGCATGCATATATCCGGGGGTGATCCCACGTCACCCTATCTCCTATAGGTCCGATAACACAATGCAACCGAAAATTTTCACAATCTCATCTAGCCCACAAACCTTAGAACCACATTTCTACTTCGGAAATCATCCACAAGATCAGAATCTCACATCTATACACTGAATAAGCCCGAACAAGAGGTGCAATTACATGATATACCACATAACTCAAACACTTGTAGCGATAACTTCTAATCACAGCAGCTGCACACAACAACCGAATACCGATAGAAAAGCTCTTATCAACTAAAGTCTCATCCCAACGCGTTCATATACTGCAAATGATAACTAACACACACAGTAATCCATAACCATTTCTTAGATCAACCATTCATGAAGCCACTTCTCCTTTGGCAAAGACCATAGCAAATTTCTGGGCCAAACCTCGATATTATCCTTCCAACATACTGAAATCGAATCCGTTTGTATTCATTTTAGATCCCAACGATCTCATCTAATCCAACACAACTACTCTGGTGATATGACACATCAATACGATCTAAAGCCGCAACTCGTGCAATCCGCGCACCAATAAGAAATAATCCGAACGTACTCAAATCCTGAAAGTGACTCAAATGAAAGAGATGTACCTCAACCTCACCAGTACCACCACCAATCAAGGCGGAGAACCCGTCTCACATCATAGAAATAGAACACACAAATCTACCCCTCAAGGTCATAGCTCCACACTAAACTTCGCTGCAAATGCGCGATCCTATNACAAATCATAACACCTTGCAACACAGAAAGGTAACTCATAGACCTCCCCAGATTACTAATAAGCTCAATAACAATCGAATCAACACACCCTCAACAATACAATCCGGAGCCAACCAAGCCGACTCAAATCAGAATACGCATCCACATTGGCTTGCCAACGAACTCCTTATCAAGAAAATCCTGAAGCTACTCCTTCAACTCTTTTAACTCTGCCGACGCCATACGATACGGTGCCCGACATCAATTCAATACCGAAATCAACAACCTTGCCTGGCTACATGCCCGGCCACAAGAAACTCATCCGAAAAGTCCCTCACCACCGAAACTGAATCAATATGAGGAGCCTTTGCACTGACGTCCATCACGAGAGCCCAAAATAATAAAAACAATCCTTCCCAGCCATCCGCTGGGCCTTCGAAATATAAAATCACCCTACTAAGAACATAATCCGTCGAACCTCGCCACTCGATCCGTGGCATTCCCGGCATAACCAACATCGCCGCCTTAGCGCAATAGCTCAGAATGACACAACACTGAGACAACCAGTCCGTACCCAATATCACCTCCAAAATCTAACGTACCAAGAAACAAAAGATCCACTCGGATCTCCGAACCCCGATAGTCGCTAAACAGTGCCGATACACGCGACCCACAACCACAACATAGCCTGAACACGAGAACTCCCAGCCTCCAACTCCATATAGCACACGAATAACCATACCTGATCCCAATCATTCCATGAGAGATACTTAAAAATTCTTCCGTGCCACCAAGCAAACTCGAATATCAGCAGTCAATCTAACAAGAAAGTGTCGCAATACTACCAAAGTACCATCAACTTAATCACATTGCCTTTTTCTGAAACATATACCATCGTCAATCACTCCAAATTAGCAATACCATTTCCTTAATCATCCGAAGACCCTTTCTCTAATTATCTGAAGCTCATTTCTCTAATTGTCTGAAACTGCCCGTGCTGTCCAAGAATTTTATGACCTTCCATTTAGAACTGAACTGTAACCTTACACATGCAAATCTCAATCCTCTATAATATACCGCATATACCATACCATCTTAGGATAACATGAGAACTTCATCTCCCTTCCGAGCCACAATCACCTACGTACTCAACTAGTCAAGAACTTTCCATTGACCCCACCTAGAAGAAAATCGCTACACATCCTATGCTTCTCACGCTCGCCAAAAATATACACCTCTGATCGTGGTAGAAACCATCAAGAACTCTCCGTATTCCACTTGCACGAACTAAACCGTCAGGACTGAATCCTTCTGACTCAACCAGGCTACGCAGGCCATTAAGACCCAAGAGCATCATCGCGAAACATCTGTGTAAACTCATTTCCTCATAAGTACCCCAAGAACTAATCATATCTTTTGCCATACTGGTTCGGCATACAAGCAAACTGTCCCATCTATCCGAGCTTCCTTCTGATTTACCATTAACCTAATACTGCTTCTTGCTATAACATCGCAATTCTTCAACCCAGACTCACCACACGAGACCCAAGCATGATACCACACCGTCTAAGGCTCACAACCCGCTGAATTCTCTTTCAAATATTCCCAAGAGCACCACATTCATAATACCTACCCTGAAAAGACTTCTTGTGAATCTGAAGACATTACTTTCCTAATACTGATGTATAGAATCCCATAATTGATATAGAAATGACTCAAGTCTTGACACCCTCCAAATGTAAAACCTCAGTTTCTAGCCAAATTATACACCTGAAAATCTCCAATTGTTATATGTAAAACCCAGAACGCATTAGAACCATTCTCTATAGTCATCACTCTACCCAAACTGCAATTAGTCTGATCAAGAGAACCGAACAACCTGTGCCTCATTAGCACTTCTGTCACTGCAGCATATAACCTTACCTTGATGCAACCAAGCCACTTTCCTTTCCTATGCACTGAGCATTCTTTATCAACAACAACTCAAGACATTCCGTGATTCTCAAACACCTATGAAGCATGATATAACCTTACCTTAGTCAAAAAATTTTCCTTTACTCGAGCCATCCTCGGGCTCAATCTCCGCAAACCATAACTAATTCACCAGCACGCCTCAAACTGGAACCAACATAGCACATAACCGTGCTATCAGCTAACCAATAGCAACTCCCCCACTTGGCTCGAAGCCATAGATCAAAACACACACCATAACTCATAACGCATATACTTTATTGCTGCCATAATACCATAGTGAGATTAACTCAATCCTTCATAAGCTCGTGGAACACAGACCATCTGGTACTTCATATCTTCTGCAAATCTCGCATTTACTCTCGTAACAATTAAACCCACTCTCTTAAGCGACCCAAATTAAACTCACACATATATTTCACTTGTAAATGGGATCTTCTAACAGACAACATAAAGATCACACAACTCCAGAACACTTCGCAGGAGATAACCCACCTGCTTCGCCTTAAACTAACATTTTTTTATACCTTCCACCATCATAACCATTACGCAGTCACTTAGTCTTCCTGAGTCTGAACTCATACCGCAATATGAAATTTACTCCACTCCCAACTAGGAGACATGAAAAGATTCTTCACACGTCCATAACTCGGGGCTATAACTCGAATCAAGACGGAAATCAAGCACCTAGTAGTTCTTCTATCCTCCAGCAGACCTCTTCTCGTCGCTTCTAAATCATAGGAATACATCTCGTAGTCACATCACCCTCATCACGTACTATCCAGTCATTACTTCCCTTAATAGGGACACAACAGAACACATAGATACAGAAACACGTGCTCACACAATCAGCACCTCGGTGCTCAAGCTATAGGCAAAAATCCGGCCTCGAATCCTCCAGACTGGCCCAACATCAGCACATAGAGATCACATCTCGCTCCTCAATCAGGGAATCACAAGCCATTGATGCACATCTGATATTGAGCACTCGTTCGCGCATACGAATGCGTGGAAGGAATTCAAAGAGTTATATTCCATGCTGAATCAAGGACGCACGATAAGAATTTTAAGAATATGAAGTTTTCCAAAAGGTTCTGCATCCTCTCGAGGATAAATACAGACGTCTCCGTACCGATCCGCGAGACTCTACTAAACCTGCTCATGACTCTTGAGACCTATGTAGCCTAGGCTCTGATACCAACTTGTCACGACCCTAACCCCGAACCCGGTCGTGATGGCGCCTCTCGTGAAGACAAGGCCAGCCGACACTTCCCATTTTCCAATTTTTAACAGATAAGCATTTAAGAACAGTTTAAACATGATAAAACAATCTGAAATAGCTGATAATAACATAAATACGCGGAAGAATCACCCATACACAGCCCTAACCGGGGTGTCACTAGTCATGAGCATCTACTACAATTGTCTAAGAACATCAAGACTGAAATGGTAAGAAGATCACAATATTACATAAGGAGGAATAAAGAGGGAGAAAGCAGAGCCGCGATCGCCAGGCCGCTACCTTGCTAACTCCAATGACAACTGCCACCAAGCCCAGAAAATACCTAAATCTGCACAAAAGGTGCAGGGAGTAAAATGAGTACCGCCAACTCAGTGAGTAATAATCATAAATAAAGACTGAGTGATAAGAAATCACGAAAAGAGCATCAACATGCTGTATAGAAGCAGTTTCAAAAGCCAATAGAAAGCAATGAAGCTGTAAAATCCCTTAAAACATCTTATTTCAGTTTAAACTTCTTTGAAAAAGACTTTTTCAACAGTTACGCAAATGAATGCAGAACAACTAGTGTAGATAAGCTCAGAAATCCGCCCCTTGGGCACAAATACACATTTAAACAGGTAAATGACAGGCAAATAAGAAAGATAAGCACATAAGGTTCGCCCCTCGGGCACAATGTCAACAAATCTGCCCCTCGGGCAATATCTCAGAACAGTACCAGCCCCTCGGGCAATCACACAGAACAATACCAGCCCCTCGGGCTATATCTCACATTACAATGGGTACCAGCGCTCACTGGGGGTGTGCAGACTCCTAGAGGGGCCCGTTTCGGCCCAAGCATAATAACAAGCCATCTCGTGGCGTCAAATCTAGGCCCCCGACCTCATATCAATCAAGCCACCTCGTGGTGTACATATCTCAGGCCCTCGGCCTCAAATCAGTATCAGTGTATCACCGCTGCGGCGTACAGCCCGACCCAAAAGATATCCTCACAACGCAGGCCCTCGACCTCACTCAGTCAAAAATCACATAAGCCTCTCAGGCAACAGTAAAACAGTGTTTATCAGCCCAAAACATCATTTAATTATCATTTGAGTATTAAAACTGAGTGAACATGGCTGAGTTTTGAAAACAGTGGAAAATAACATGACTGAGTTCAAGTATAAAGTCAAAACAGTGAGGAAATATCAACAAGGATCCCCGAAGGGTTCAAACAGTTGGCACGAAGCCCAAATATGGCATGCAGCCCAAATAATGATGATAACAAATAGATTTCAGTCAAATACGCGGTAAAATCATCAATCGGGACGGACCAAGTCACAGTCCCCAACAGTGCACGACCCCACGCTCGTCATCAAGCGTATGCCTCACTTCAAAATAGCACTACGATGTGCAAATCCGGGGTTTCAAACCCACAGAACGTCATTTACAATCATTACTCACCTCGATCCGGTCCAAACTCTAACCCGCGATGCCTCGTCCGCACGAATCGACCTCCAAATGCTCCAAATCTAGCCACAATCAGTACATAATCATTAAAATATGCTAAGGGAGCGAAGCCCACTCGAAAATATCCAATTTAACATCAAAATACCGAAATTACCAAAACCCGAGCCCCGGACCCACTTCTCGAAACTCAGAAAATTTTACATCGTTAGGTTCCTTATCCCCCCACGCGTACATATCAAAAGTGTCCAAATCCGACCCCAAATGATCCTTCAAATCGCAATTTAAAAGTCCAATTTCTCAAGCCCTAGTTCATCAATTTTTGGCTTAGTTTTCATGATTTTCTAGGTGGAATTCACATAATAATCAAGTTTTAAGTCCAAGAATCTTACCTCACAACAATTCCCTTGAATCCCTCTTCAATCTCCTTCAAAAATCTCCAAAAACGAGCAGCTATGGGTGAAAATAGACCCACATTCGCGAACAAGACGAGTTTAAAAACATTCTGCCCAGGTCTGACTTTCCTTCTTCGCGAACGCGGTCAAACTCTCGCGTTCGCGAAGCACAAACTTACGTTGACCACTTTTTCCTCTATGCGAACGCGTAAAACCCATCGCGAACGCGATGCTTCCACCATCTAAACCTTCGCGAACGCGCTCACACCTACGCGAACGCGATGAACAAATGACCTTGAACCCATCTGACCCAACTTCCTCTACGCGATCGCGAGTGCCTTCTCGCGAACGTGATGCACAGCTTCGCAGTCCTTCGCGAACGCGGCACCTGCCTCGCGAACGCGAAGGCCAAACTTTCACCTCCCTCAGCAGACTCTTCGTGAATGCGAGGGTCCTCTCGCGAACGCGAAGACCAAAATGTCTGCAACTGCCGGAACTCCAAATCTGCAATTTTCTGAACTCTCAAATGATCCGATTGACCTCCCGAAACTCACCCGAGGCCCCCGGGACCTCAACCAAAGGGAACAACACATCCTAAAATCTTATTCAAACTTGTTCCAATCATCAAAACACCTCAAAGAACATCAAATCACCCAAAACACATCGGTTTCAAGCCTAAGTTTCTAAAATCTTCCGAAATACGCTTTTGATCAGAAACCCAACCAATCCACGGCCGAATGACCTGAAATTTTGCACACACATCCCAAATCACATAACGAAGCTACTCCAACTCTCGGAATTCCATTCCGACCCTAATATCAAAATCTCGCCTACCCACCGGAAATCGCCAAAATATCAACTTCGCCAATTCAAGCCTAAATCTACTCCGGACCTCCAAAACCCATTCCGATCACACTCCTAAGTCATAAATCACCTCCTTAAGCTAACCGAACCATCGGAACTCACATCCGAGCCCTCTAACACATAAGTCAACATCCGGTTGACTTTTCCAACTTAAGCCTTCCTAAAAGAGACTAAGTGTCTCAAACTTCACCAAAACCAATCCGAATTCAATCCGACCAACCCGATACCACAAAACACGAATAAACAAGGCATAAAGAAGCAGAAATGGGGGAAAACGGAGCAGTAACTGATGAGACGACTGACCGGGTCGTCACATCCTCCCCAACTTATACAAACGTTCGTCCTCGAACGTGCCCAGAGTTGTTCCAAAAGCGCTCTAATCGCTGAATAACCTTACCATGCATATACCCGAGGGTGATCCCACGTTACCCTATCTCCTATAGGTCTTTATAACACAATGCAACTGAAATTTTTCACAATCCCATCTAGCCCACAAAGCTTAGAACCACATTTCTACTTCAGAAATCATCAACAAGATCAGAATCTCACATCTATACACTGAATAAGCCCGAACAAGCTGTAATAACCCATACCTACAACCTCAGGTGCAATTACATGATATACCACATAACTCAAACACTTGTAGCGATAACTTCTAATCACAGCAGCTGCACACAACAACCGAATACCGATAGAAAAGCTCTTATCAACTAAAAGTCTCATCCCAACGCGTTCATATACTGCAAATGATAACTAACACACACAGTAATCCAGAACCATTTCTTAGATCAACCATTCATGAAGCCACTTCTCCTTTGGCAAAGACCATAGCAAATTTCTGGGCCAAACCTCGATATTATCCTTCCAACATACTGAAATCGAATCCATTTGTATTCATTCTAGATCCCAACGATCTCATCTAATCCAACACAACTACTCTGGTGATATGACACATCAATACGATCTAAAGCCATAACTCGTGCAATCCGCGCACCAATAAGAAATAATCCGAACGTACTCAAATCCTGAAAGTGACTCAAATGAAAGAGATGTACCTCAACCTCACCAGTACCACCACCAATCAAGGCGGAGAACCCGTCTCACATCATAGAAATAGAACACACAAATCTACCCCTCAAGGTCATAGCTCCACATAACTTCGCTGCAATGCGCGATCCTATCCAAATACTGCTCCACATGAAACACCTCAAGTCACTATGCTCGAAATCGACAACCACGCACAATTTGATGTCTGGAACCAAAGCAAATCATCACACCCACGGTGAAGCAAATAACATACATCACGCAAACCCAAAAGGGCATAACAGGTATGCCATTCATCGAGCAACACCCAATTACTCTTCCCGCTCGACTTTCACCATCAGACCCCAACAGAGCCGCACCACATGTGCCTATAACCAACAAATCATAACACCTTACAACACAGAAAGGTAACTCATAGACCTCCCCAGATTACTAATAAGCTCAATAACAATCGAATCAACACACCCTCAACAATACAATCCGGAGCCAACCAAGCCGACTCAAATCAGAATACGCATCCACATTGGCTTGCCAACGAACTCCTTATCAAGAAAATCCTGAAGCTACTCCTTCAACTCTTTTAACTCTGCCGACGCCATACGATACGGTGCCCGACATCAATTCAATACCGAAATCAACAACCTTGCCTGGCTACATGCCCGGCCACAAGAAACTCATCCGAAAAGTCCCTCACCACCGAAACTGAATCAATATGAGGAGCCTTTGCACTGACGTCCATCACGAGAGCCCAAAATAATAAAAACAATCCTTCCCAGCCATCCGCTGGGCCTTCGAAATATAAAATCACCCTACTAAGAACATAATCCGTCGAACCTCGCCACTCGATCCGTGGCATTCCCGGCATAACCAACATCGCCGCCTTAGCGCAATAGCTCAGAATGACACAACACTGAGACAACCAGTCCATACCCAATATCACCTCCAAAATCTAACGTACCAAGAAACAAAAGATCCACTCGGATCTCCGAACCCCGATAGTCGCTAAACAGTGCCGATACACGCGACCCACAACCACAACATAGCCTGAACACGAGAACTCCCAGTCTCCAACTCCATATAGCACACGAATCACCATACCTGATCCCAATCATTCCACGAGAGATACTCAAAAATTCTTCCGTGCCACCAAGCAAACTCGAATATCAGCAGTCATACAAGAAAGTGCCGCAATACTACCGAAGTACCATCAACTTAATCACATTGCCTTTTTTCTGAAACATATACCCTCGTCAATCACCCCAAATTAGCAATACCATTTCCTTAATCATCCCAAATTAGCAATACCGGATTTTTGCCTAATTATCTGAAGCTTATTTCTCTAATTGTCTGAAACTGCCCATGTTGTCCAAGAAATTTACGACCTTCCATGCAGAACTGAACCGTAACCTTACACACGCAAATCTCAATCCTCTACAAGTGCTGGAACTCCAAATCTGCAATTTTCTGAACTCTCAAATGATCCGATTGACCACCCGAAACTCACACGAGGCCCCCGGGACCTCAACCAAAGGCACCAACACATCCTAAAACCTTATTCAAACTTGTTCCAATCATCAAAACACCTCAAAGAACATCAAATCACCCAAAACACATCGGTTTCAAGCCTATGTTTCTAAAATCTTCCGAAATACGCTTTTGATCAGAAACCCAACCAAACCACGGCCGAATGACCTAAAATTTTGCACACACATCCCAAATCACATAACAAAGCTACTGCAACTCTCGGAATTCCATTCCGAACCTAATATCAAAATCTCGCCTACCCACCGGAAATCGCCAAAATATCAACTTCGCCAATTCAAGCCTAAATCTACTCCGGACCTCCAAAACCCATTCCGATCACACTCCTAAGTCATAAATCACCTCCCGAAGCTAACTGAACCATCGAAACTCACATCCGAGCCCTCTAACACATAAGTCAACATCCGGTTGACTTTTCCAACTTAAGCCTTCCTAAAAGAGACTAAGTGTCTCAAACTTCACCAAAACCAATCCGAATTCAATCCGACCAATCCGATACCACAAAACACGGATAAACAAGGCATAAAGAAGCAGAAATAGGGGGAAACGGAGCGGTAACTCATGAGACGACTGGTCGGGTCGTCTCACCACTATTCAACTTAATGACTCTTAAATTTAATTGCAAGGTGTCACATTTTAAGAGATATCGGTGGCTAAAGTAAGCTTATTAGGTGGGGCCCACATCAATTCTAACAAAAGTTATCTCTAACTTAAAAGAGATGCATATTAACGTGAGATTTTCATAAGTATCTTCAACAAAGATTACTAATTCAGCAAGATTTTCATAAGTAACTTCAACAAAGATTAGCAATTCAACAAGATACTCATAGTATCTTCAACGAGATTAGCAATTCAACAAGATTTCATAACATCTTAAGCAACAAGATTTTGCAATTTTAAGGAAGTACAGTGCAATCTTTCTCAATAATACCATACGGATTTTCCCCTACTTCGATCCGCCGATACGTGTTGTCTCAATCAACGGGTGTTAAAGGGATTGTCAAGAGAATCAGTTCAGGTATGATAAGGCATCCCTTCTTTCTTTTGGCATGATCCATACGATACAAACAAAACGAGTAAATGCACAACTTCCATAAATGACTCTATTCATAGAAATACTAGAGGTTCCTATGTTCTTGATTCCCCATGTGTCATATTATTCTATAATCTACTCATGGGTCTCGAAAAATACGTAAGTTGATAAAGTTTTTTTCATGATATTGATCAAAGGCAAAATGGTCTTATGACACTCTAAAAGATTTTATTGACGTACTTCTCATGCATTGCATTCATTTACATAGACCCATGACCAGATGTGTGTATATATATATAAGGGATATGGGAAGAGGTTACGGCGTTATATACGCACCACTACCTGATCAGCTGGTATACGTTGATGATTTTCCCACAGTGGCCGAGATGATATGATGGGATGCCCTCAGAGTCTTGATGATGTTATGAACGCATATACCCATGCATGGTATGACACTTATACGCATATGCATGACATTATAATATTAAATGATTCACAGAGTTATTCAGATATACATGTTGAGGCTTTTACTCCACGTTTCTCTCATGTCTATTGTTTATTGATTTTCATTCCTTACATACTCGGTACATTATTTGTACTGACGTCCCTTTGGCCTGGGAACGTTGCGTTTCATGCCCGTAGGTCCCGATAGACAGGTTGAGAGTCCTCCTAGTAGGCTATCAGCTCAGCGGAAGATGTTGGTGCGCTCCATTTGCTCCGGAGTTGCTTATTTGGTTAGTATGATTTAGACATGTATTGATTGGTATATCAGGGCCATGTCCTAGCCTTATGATGTTTATGTACTCCTAAAGGCTTGTAGACATATGTCATGTATATGAAAGATTATATGGCCTTGTCGGCCTATGTTCAGTGTACGAGTGATTATTTTTGCCTTGTAGGCACGTACGTCATATGTATAAGTCAGTATATCAGGTTGGGTCATTTTATGTTAAGTGTTCTCTCATGTTTTATTCTTGTTACCTCATAAGGCCCTTCTGGCCCATTTACCCATGTTGATGCAATGAGAAAGATACGTTACGCTGGTATTCGGTTGAGTAAGGGCACCGGGTGCCCGTCGCAGCCCATCGGTTTGGGTCGTGGCAAAATATTTTGGAAGTTACTAGTAGAGACCACTGAGATTGGTTTGAATGTTGAGTTCGTTACTACGGAACTACATGTACCGGTGTAGGGATATTCCAAGGCTAAGCCGAGGTTTGTGGCATAAAGTCCCCCATTGTGAGGGAAAATGATCATTACTTAAAGTAATGAAGTTACGTTGACTAGTATGGCACTACGGAAGTCGTCCAGACAAGTAGGGTCAAATATTTGTTGCTAGGTCGATCACCTAGTAGTTGTTTATTATGCTGGTGTCGATATTGTACTTACGGTGAAAAGGTAAACTATAATTTTGTTATGTTTAGGCCTAAGGAGCCAAAAGTGATTTCAAGACTTAACGATGTTGAAATGATTTTGCATGATTTTTATTATAATCATGGGTTGATATAAATATTTTGTATCATGATTATATTTTTCTAGTCTTTCAATTTAAAATGATAACTTGCATGAATTGATATAATTGTTATTATTTTATATCAATGTTGGTTGCATAAGTTTTGTAAATCTTTGTCCCAGGAACTTGAGTTAGAGAGAGTCTATGACACTTATTGAGTACCGTTGTGGTGTACTCAACTCTTAGGGGGCCCTCTCCAGGGTCTCGCTTACTTTACATATTTCAGGAGGAGCTGTAGTATGTGATGAGCGGACGAGACTAGGATGACTCTCTTTCCGAGGTGTATGGTGAGGCACCACTTCTATTTTGTGGTAGCTCACATGTTGATTCTTTACTCTCTGTTGGTTGGGGTTGTCCCAAGTATTTATTTTATTCACATATCTTAGAGATTCCATAGACTATTAGTATTCTTTTGGGGTTGTAATCGATGGTTATCCATATCACATGAAATAAAAGAGATATTGTTATCCTTATTTAGTTTCAATTATTAAAAATGAGATATTTAAAAGATTATACTTCATGTAAGGTCTTAATCATTTAAAATGATTATGTTTTCAAAAAGGCTTTCGCATGCATCTGTTAGCCATATAGATGGATATTCTAGTATGGGTTGGTTCGCCCGGGTTGGGTAGTATGTCGGGTGCCAATCACGTAGTTTTGGATCGTGACAAAAATTCTCTATCAATGTGGACGGGGAAAGCTATGGTTACTTTGAAGGGAAAGAGGTCTAAGACAGGGTGATCCTATGTCACCACTGTTATTTGTACTTATTTCACTCTTCTTTTACTTTCCCTACTTCTAAAAAAAATGTTGAACAAAAACGATCTTTCTAAAGTTAAGGCAGCAAATCGGTCGGATGAATGGAATATCTGTCAAGGGTGTTCAAGAGCATGGGTTGCTTGCCAAATTTCAAATTCCATGCAATGTATAAGAAGTTGAAGCTCACGCATTTAATCTTTACGGATGACTTAACGGCATTCTGCAAAGGTGAATTGGGGTCAGTGACTAGAGTTGTTGAAGCATTGACATACTTTAGCGAGGCTTCAAGTCTAGTTGCTAATATGAATAAATCAAGTTTGTTCATGGATGGGTTGTTTGAGGAGACCAAACAAGTGATGCAAGATAAACTGGCTTCATTATAGGTTTATTTCCTATTAGATATCTTGGACTACCACTATCACCTAAGAAGCGGAGTAAATTAGAATGTTACCAACTAGTGGATAAGATCACAAGAAGAATCAAGTATGTTTACTCGAAGAAACTATCATATGCTAGCAGGCTTCAAGTGATAAACTCTGTTCTATTTTCTATCCACAATTTTTGGTGTTTTGTGTAGATTGTTGTGAAAGAGGTGGACATGATTTGTAAAAACTTTCTATTGGGAGCAACTAATGACAAGAGGAAGATCACCCTAGTAGCTTGGGCTAAAATCTGTCTGCCAAAAAGGTGGGGGTCTAAATGTTAAAAGGTTTAAGGATTGGAATAAAGCCTCGGTTGGGAAGCTACTTTGACAGCTTATTGTGAAGAAGGATAGCCTGTGGGTGCACGGGTTATATATAAAAGCAGAATTGAGTATTTGGGCTCACACTACACCTCAGGATAATAGTTGGTACTAGAAGAAGCTAAACTTTTTGAAGAAAGAAATGCATACTTAGTTTCAACACGATCAGTACATTCTAAACCATTCATGATAGTACTCAATTACAAGGAGCTACCTGACTATTATTGGAACTCATAGGAGGCTAGAGACTGCAGACCCTATTTAGAATTCAGTTGCCCAACCTACGCACAGATTAATAACCTAGCTGGATTATCAAAACATGCTGCTAACTAAGGAGAGATTACAACAATTTTATATTCCAATCAATGATATGATCTGTTGTATGTGCAATGATCAGGTTGTTGAGGCTGCCCGACATCTGTTTGTGGAATGCAACTGGCCAAAAGGAGTTTGGGTATCCTAACTTCAACATATTGGTATTCAACTGTCAGGTGGAGATGTGTAGTTGGTCCTAAGGAGTATCAAAAAGTAAAAATGGAAGCAATTCAAGAAAGAAGTATTTGCAGCAATTATGGAAGCAATCATATACCACACTTGGAAGGCTAAAAATTGAAAAATTTTTAGAGGAGAAAGTGTAATGCAACAACCCAATCAGTCATTTTGAGCATTTATGCTTTGCTCGGTGGTTTGAGGGCATGACTAGATATGTATGATGTATTACGACTTCTGTGTATCGTCGGTTTTGGTTTTCGAATGATTTAGAATTAGTTTGGAAGACTGAATTTCATTGTTGAAGCTTTAAGTTGGAAGAGTTGAGCAAGCTTCACTTTTGTGTATTTTATGTCGGAACGGAGTTTTGGTAGTTCCGTTAGGTCCGGATGGTGATTTTGGACTGGGCTTATACCCGAATTTGCATTTGGGTGTTTCTAGAAGTTTTTGGCACTATTTGGTAAAAGCTAGATATTTAAAGGTTTAATATTCAAAAGTTTGATTGAGAGTTGACTTTGATGATATCGAGTTCAAATTGTTATTACGGGAGTTGGAATAGGTTCGTTATGTCATTTGGAACTTATATGCAAAATTTGGATTCATTCCGGATTGGATAGGCTTGAGTTACACTCTTGGTTTGAAGTTACAAGTTTATGAACTTAAGAGATTGTTCTTGATCGAGTATTCGTGGTTTTGATGTTAATATGTGTGATGTTAGGCCTTGAGTAGGTCCGTAATATGTTTTGAGACTTGTTGTTATGTTCGGACAGGATCCCAAGGGGCTCGGCTGAGTTTCAGAGTGCTTTCAAAACAATTTGTAGGCTATTCTTAGTTGCTAGTTTTTGGCTACAACGGTATGCATCATGATCGTGGACTTTGGGTTGCGTTCGCGAAGAGCAAAATGAAAAAAAAAGGCCTTTGAATCGCATTCGTGAAGGAGAAATTCTATTGCCACTCAGTCAACATTAGAAAATTATATCTTGCAATCTATGAAGGATATGGAGTGATCCAAAAATGAAAGTTGTAGCTCTTGGTGTCTAGTTTTCAGAAAATCAAATTGTTTGTAATTTGAGGTTATGTACTAAAAGTTGGGACTATTATACTAGAGGCTGTTTGGAAGAGTTGCACAAGCTTGTTAGAGTTTATTCATCACGATCATGGGGGAATGTTCGCAATCACGAAGGGTAAAAATTGAGCTAGAATTTTTTTAAATCACGATCACGATGTTGGGGACCGCGATCATGAAAAGGGACCCCTGGCAGTTGATGAGTAGTGATTTTACCACTTATTTTAGTCTCTTTTCTTGAGATTTTTCATCCTTTAATTATGATATGGGGATGTTTATGGTGTGTATTGCTAGATTTTCAGGTAAATGATGCCATGAAGAGAGTTGAATTCAATTGAAGTGGAATGAGCAAAAAAAGAGTATAAAAGTGCAAAATCCTTCAGTGATTTCGCATCTGTGGAACACCGTCTGCATATGCGACCTTGCATCTGCGAGGTGGAAGGCCGCATCTGCAAAATTAAGCTTCTTCCCTAGGACCGCATCTATGAGAGAAGAACCTCTTCTGCGGTAGCGCAACTACGCATAAAATATGCATCTGCGATTTCGCATCTGCGCATGCAAGTCCGCTTCTGCGGAGTCAGAGTTTCCCTTCAATGATCGCTTCTGCGATAGGCTATCCGCACCTGCGAGGATACTTTCGCAGGTGCGGTTAACGGGCTTCAGACCTGGACAAGATTGACAATTCACATCTTCTCAACTCCAAACCCACAAATACAGGACCTAGCTTATTGGAAACGGATATTTGGCTTATTTTCAGTCCTTAGACTAGAGAAAAACATGTTTTGGAAGCTAGGGTTCTTGCACACACACTTGGGTCTTGAAGATTCGAAGCTTTTGGTTGAGAATTTCTTACTCATTTATGTTCATTTCTTCATTTCCTTACTTTGTATTGTATATCTAAGTGTGTAGTATTTTATCCAACACTTGAATCTTGTTTATGGAAATATTCATGTTTAAAGTGTGGATTAAATATCTTATTGTGCCTATGTGTTGAACGATTTTTATTTATTATGAAGTGAGTTATTGTTTCTTTAATTATTCTTGTTCTTTAATGTTTCCAAAGGGATTAGCTAACCCTAGGACTCGCCCATTTACTTCGAATTAATTTTGGGAAAGATAATTTGGGGTTGGAAAAGATTAATTAACAAGAACTTTTAATCCTCACTTTATAGATTCTACCTAGGGATAGGATTGAACTACTTGTACTAATCGGGTGTGCTTAACCTCTTAATTGTTTTAGGGATAATTCAATTAGGAAGTCTTGTTAGTCTCTGGAAGAAGCTAATATAGAATTATTACCCGAGGCTAATTAACATAAACTCGCACATATTTGTAAAATCGTGAAATACATTGGATCGTTACTTGAGTGTAATTCCCCGTGTATCCATAATGTAGTCGTTGATCATTTGACTTGTTTTCTAGGTTAGTTTATATTTTCGCATTTTAGACATAAATTTTTTTTGAAAACATTTCTAAGTGTTTGGCTTAGCATAATAAGTGATAATTCTCTTACACGCCTAATCGCCTACATATTATTCTATGTGGGATTCGACCCCGACTCATAGTTGGGTAAATTATATTGCATGCGACTGTGTCCATTTACTTATTAGTAGTGGATTTGGACGTCACCAAAATTGGCGCCGTTGCCGGGGAACAATTTGGCATATTTAGGTTGTTTGAGAAATAAGCGTAAGTGCTTTGGTCCAAACTTGTGAATATTTGTGTAATTATCTTTCTTACCTTGGTCTATTTTTCTTGTTTATTTTCTTAGTGTTTAAAAAATGGCATCATGTAATGAAAATTAGTCGGATGGTAGTTGTTCATACTTTGATGACCCTTGTCCTTATTGTGGAGGACCACACTCGTGGCAAAATTGTTTAAATTCTCCCGGGGGTGGATTGTGCGCACAATCTCAAACCCATGAGTGGAGTATTTGTGATAAGTGTGGTCGTCAAAATGGTCATTGGGATAATTGTGCTTATTTGTCCTTCCATTCCCCAAACCTCCACTATGATGATTCTACTTTTTGTGATGAAAAGTATAGGAGCATGGAAGTGGAAGAAATTGAGCATGGTCAAAATAGAGAGTACAAGCTCATGTTAGAATGCCAACTTGAAGGAGGAAAGAAAGACCAAAATGCCTTGGAGGAGCTTTTGGAAAATAGCCTCCAAAATGACTTAGCGCTTGAAAGGTTGAACTCGCAAATGGATGAAATGCTTGAAGCTTTAGAGGTCCAAAAAGCCTCGAAAGTGAATGATAGCCAAGAACCTTCCTTAGATGTGGAAGCCGAAAATCCTTCCTTGGCACTTGATCCAAATCAAGAAGAACTCTCAAATGCTCAAAATGAGAGGATGATGCTTATGTTGGGGGCCATTCTTGAAAATGAGGAGAAGCACAACTTTGCACTTGAGGACTTGAAGAAAGTCTTGACCCAAAATGATGAGAATATCCACACTTTGGAAGATCGAGTAAAAATATTGGTTGAAGCTCACTATGTCCACCAACTTGAGAGTGTGGAAAGAGGTCAAGAAGATTCCAATTTAGAGGAAGAAAGTGAGCTTTCTTTTGAGGAATCAAGAATTGAACATCCGCCAACCAACTCCATGCTTGTTAGTGATGCCAAGAAAAATATAGTATTAGGGTCAACCTGTGTAATTGAAAATATGGTTGAGATTGACTCTAGTCCGGGGGAAAAAGAGGATGTCAAAATCCGGGAAGAATTGCAATATGGAGGTTTAATGTCACATTCCAAGCATTTTTCAACATTGGAATTGTGTGTGATATGGGAATTGAACTACACGAGTCAATGAGAGATTGTAAGGAGGAAAGGTAAAGGCCATACATCATACAATTTGAGGGAACAAGAAAGCGAAATGACATTCCTCACATGAAAGCCAAGAAATGCAAAATGAAGAAATTAATGTTTGGGTTGATCATCAACTTACCACCCCCACCACTCGTGGTCACAAGCTTGATTCCAAGTTAGGTGTCCAATTCATATCATCCAAGTGGCGAGAAAAGTGGTAAAGTTGATCCGCGTCGTGCCACGACGTTAAATACGGCGCTTGGTGGAGGCAACCCATCGTTTTCAAAAAATTTGGTCGTTTTTTAAATTTCTTTTTTAGAATAGTTTATATGTTATTTTTGACTAATCTGCAAAGTTTCAGATTTTTTGGAGTTGAATTAAGGGGTTTGAAGTGTTGGAACAAGCCAAAAACAGTGGCTGCCCAGATCTGTCCAGCTGAAGTCTGGTGCAACCGCACCTGCGAACACAATCACGCAGGTGCACTCACGCAGAAGCAGGATTGCCAGGCACAAATGCGCAACATTCGCAAGTGCGATAAAATACTCGCAGAAGCGACGTCACATAATCGCTTCTTTAACCGCACGTGCAAAAATCGGGCAGGTTTAATGAACCAAGCCCTCATTTCATCAGGTATACTATAACCTTTTTTCCCCAAACTCAAACTCCTCCATCTCTCACATACTCAAATTCTCCATTGCTCTCGCTTTCTACTGCTTTTGCACAAGACAATCAGGTACTCATCACCACTCATCATCTCTCAGCTGCCTTATTTTCAATTTTCTTCTTCTTCTTCTTCTTCACAGTCTCTCCCCCACAGTCCCATTTTCTTTTCCCACTGTTGATTAGGGTTGATATTAGGGTGAGGAAATTGGTTGAGAGTATGTTAGTGTGTGATGTTGTTGATTGAACGATAATTTTGGGGGAAATCTGAGTACCCAATTTGTGTAAAGAAGCATAATTTCTCAATGCTTGCAATGTGTTTGACGAATTGTCCAAAAGAAATTTTTTTGCTAAGTACCACAAAATCTGTCTTAATAGAGTGATAGGTTCATGTATTGCACTAATTTAGAAGTCTTTAGTATGAATTATGTGCTAAAATCATGTTTAAATTGAAGAAGAATCTGAAGTTCTGGGTTCATGAAAACCCTGAAGAACACCACAGAAGCGCAATGGCCGCACCTGCAGCCTCGCACCTGCGAGTCCCTCTCCGCAGGTGCGATTTCTGGTCAACTATGCAAGTCCGCAGAAGCGATAGGAATCTCGCAGATGCGCAACCGCACCTACGATGGATTTTCCGCAGGTGCGGAAACTGGGCAGTTTTGCCAAAACCAGTAGCTTTGCAACTGGAGCTTCCGAGGCCCGTTCAACATGATTCTTTGGCCTAATTGCATTTTTTTGAATTTCTTAACATGACTCTAATGCCCGACTAACATTGTTTTCATTTTTGAACGTACTTTGAGCTTAAAATGGACCCGAACATGAACGAAAATACTCTGCTTGATCGTGAAATTGAGGAAGATCCTGGAGAGGAACAATTTGAGAATACACGCTTTATGTCTGCCTAGTGCCAAGCCCGGTATTATGAAGATTTCCTCACTAAGAAGCTCAAATTTGAGAAGGGAATTGTCGATGACAAAGTGGCCGAGATCCTTCTGGAACTCCATGGCCGACTAGTTTAAAGCGGTTGAACCTGCTTCATCCCTACTCCATGCAAAGCCTATGAGGAATGGGTTAGGAAATTTTATGACAATTTAAGGCGTACACATTTCCAAAATTATGAAATTACTATAAGGGGAAAGACTGTGAAATTCGGAGTTGAAGAGATAAATAATGTCTATGAGCTACCAAATCATCTGCTCGAGCTAATGCAAGAAAGAGATATATGCGACAATAGTAATTGGCTAGTTTAAAAGCTTTGTCCTCCAGGTCATAGAGTGACGTGGGCTACAAAGAAAAAAGGCATCAAATATGGTGATTTCACAACCGAAGCAAAAAAGTGGTTGTATATCATTACGAGCAGAGTTTCTCCTTGTGGGAACGTGTCTGATGTCCCATACACCAGGGCCTTGATGATTGCTTGTATCCTTGATGGCATTCCTGTGAATGTCGGTCACTACATTGTTCGGGAGCTAAAGGAGTATGTTCTTCAAGGTGGCACGTCATTGATATTTCCATTATTGATTACAGAGTTGTGCTAGCGTACACAGGTTGAGAAATGGGATGGAGATCATTTGATACCGGCGGACAAGCCCTTTCACCCATTGAGAGTGACAGGTGAAGGCAGTGTGCTAAAGGGCAAGAAGAGGAAAGTGGAGATTACTGTAGGTGAGGGGTCCTTCTCACAAGCTACTCAGGCCGAGGGACCTTTTGGGATGCTAAATTCCCAATTTGCTTCCATTCGTGAGTTAGTGTCACAGCTCCCTAGTGGGCCCTCATCCTCTCAGCCTATGCCCGCATATTTCACCAGGGAAGAAATGAAGACCTACCTGGAAAACCAGAAGAAGCAAGCAGAGTGGCACGACAAGTTAGCAGCTTCTGTTGGCAGACTCGAGTCAGCCTATGGCAACATGGGCAAGGCACATGTAGAGCTTCAAGCGGACTTCAAAAGAAGAAAGAGAGAAATAAGAAAAAGAGCAAGTTTATGATAAAGATGTGGAGAGGCATCAAGGCCATCTTCAAATGGGGGCAGTCGGACAGGAAGATACTAGTTGGGGATGACGATGATAGCGAGGAGTATTCCTTCCTGTCGAATGCTGCTGGTGATGATGCTGATGATACAGATGATGATGAGGCCGAGAGTTCTTCACGGCAGTGATTAGCCTTCCTCCCGCAGTCTGCAAGTCTGATGCAGACCTCAGGGAGATCCTCAAACTACCCTTATTTCATTTTGATATTGTGCAGTGAGGACATTGCAATGTTTTAGTTGGGGTGGCTTTAGGGAGTATACTTTATTCGTACATTGATGTTTATTTTGTGCCCTTCCCGGGTTTATGTTGTGGTATGCATATTGTGTGCCCATGCCGGGCTTGTTTCATTATTGCCTATCATGTGCTCTTGCCGAGCGTAGTTGTGATTGGTTATATATGTGTATATTAGTCACTTTTGTTATTCTATTTTATTTCTCTTTCTTAATTTTTTTTAGTAGTTTTTAGTTTATGTTATTTTTGCTCCTTTAGTATTAGTTGCTTTTGTTATTTTATTTTCTTTAGTAGTTTTTGTTATTTTATTTTATTTCTTTAGTGTTTATTTTATCTTCTTTAGTAGTTTTAGTTTATGTTATTTTTATTTCTTTAGTAGTATTTCCTTGGATTTTCTTTATGCTACGGTTCTTTCCCGAGGAACATTTTTGTGTTGAACCGGGTGACTTTTCCCTATGATGGATGGCGTGACGACTTTCTTAAGGGAATTAGTCTCGTTTTGTTATGTGGAGACTTTTGGATTGTTTGGTACTAATAATATTAGTCTCTTGTATGTGAAGTGTGAACTTAAGAATAACCCCCCCCCCCCCCCGAATTTTGGTTTTAAATTGAAACAGTAACTTGCATGGCGAAGAATAATTTTTGTGATAACATTTTTGCTCTTTTGGTGACTCTTTGCCCACTAGTTGGCATGATATTGCTCTAGATGCTCTTATTAAGAAGTGAAATTGATCCGTCTTGATTAATTCATATGCCATGTGTGTTAGTTTTTATTATAAATAATTCTTGTGTTTACTTCTATCATTTAGAACTTGCTCGGTTGGTCTTTCAATGCTAATGTTAATTATGTTTGGTTGGAGGGATGACCTTAGGCATTCTTTGTGATCTTTGAAAAAGTCTCTTTAGCCTTTCAAGCTTACCATTACATGAATATTATCACCAGTCTACCCCATTTTAGCCTTTATCCTTTTCTTTGGCCACCTCATCACAAACATTTACCCTATTGTGAAATAATTCCCTCTTTTGAACCCGTCCCTCCTTGAATATTGAGAATGAGACTAAAAGCCTAAGTTGGGGGTGTTGGTGTCAAGTTAGAAATTGGTAAGGTTGTATATTGAGTGTAGAAACATATACCTCAAAGTTATTTATATGAAGTTACTCAAGCTCCAAAAGAAAATAGTGTTATATATATATATATATATATATATATATATATATATATATATATATATATATATATATATATGGAATCTTGAAAAAATTAGAGAGTTACTTTAAGATGGTTCTATGTTGGTAACTAGATGCCAATAAGGGTTATGTTGTTTAAAAATGTTACACCCCATGTTTTCGTACGTGGAAGTGCGCCATAAGTAAAATGATATAAGCTCGGAAATGCGATGTTACATCCCATATTTTTGTACGTTATTAAGCTGGGGAATGAGATTATTTTTGAAGTTATAAGTATTATGCTATTTCAAACAAGGGATAAGTAAATTAGTGAAGGTGAGAGAGTAAGCGAATCGAAGAAAATGAGTTTCGTCCAAGTTTAACATTTTGGGATAAAATACCGTCCGAGCTATAATATTCGGTATTTATGGACTAGTGCCATACAAGCTACCACATGACCATGATAGTAAGGTGTATAAAGTGTGTTAAAAGTAAGTAGTATTTTAAGTAAGTTGAGATAATTCTTAATTGTAACCACCCGGTCAGTCGTTTTTTGGAATTTACGCCCCGATCCCCTATTAACTGCTTTCCCCAAGTTTATTTCTGCTATTTTGATTTGCCGGGATGTTCAGTTTTGAGTTTCGGAGAGTTTTGGGACACTTAGTCCCTAAAAGAGAGTTTAAGTGTTGGAAAGTTGACCGTAGTCGGAACAGTGTGAAGACGGCCTAGGAATGGAAATCCAATGGTTCCGTAAGCTCCGTTAGGTGATTCCGGGTTTAGGAGCGTGGCCGGATTTTGTTTTGGAGGTTTGTAGCTAATTTAGGCTTGAAATGCCGAAAGGTCGAATTTTGAAGTTTCCGGTTCGATAGTGAGGTTTTGATCTGAGGGTCGGAATGGGATTTCGAGAGTTGTATTAGTTCCGTTATGTCATTTGGGACGTGTGTGCAAAATTTCAGGTCATTCGGAGGTGGTTTGGTTGGATTTTTGATCAAAAGCGGGATTCGGAAGATTTTTAGAAACTTAGGCTTGAATCTGATGAGTTTTGGGGAATTTGATGATGTTTGAAGTGTTTTGAAGATTGGTACAAGTTTGAATGATGTTTTAGGATTGGTTGGCATGTTTGGTTAAGGTCCCGGGGGCCTCTGGTGTGTTTCGGATGCTCAACGGGTCATTTTTGGAACTTAGGAAATTGCAGAAAAAGTTGCAGCAGTCAGTTCTGGTTTCCTTCTTCGCGTTCGCGAATGGGTCCTCGCGTTCGCAAAGAGGAGCTGGGGCTGGGGGAGAGTTTGGCCTTCACATTCGCAAGAGGGCCTCCGCGTTCGCGAAGAGGCTGGGTGGTTGTGCTACGCGTTCGCGATTTGGCTTCGCGTTCGCGTAAGAGGAATTGGCCCAGCGGAGTTTTGTGTATCGCGTTCGCGTGGTGCACGTCGCGTTCGCGGAGAAGGAAAAATGGTCAAAGTTATTTTGTGCTTCGCGAACGCGAGGCTTTGACCACGTTCGCGAAGAAGGAATTTAACATCTGGGCAAAATGTTATAAAAGGCTTATTTCGCGAATTTTAGCCTAGTTTCCTCCATTGTTAGGCGATTCTGAAGCTTTTTGAAGAGGGTTGAAGAGAGACTCAAGGGGAATCACTTGGAGGTAACATTTTTGACTTCATAACTCGTTTTTATGTGATTAAAGACCTAATTAGTGATGAGAAATTTGGAAAAAATGGGTAATTAGGGCTTGAATTTAAGAGACTTTGAAATGAGAATTTGAAGGGTCGTTTGGGCTACGATTTCAGTGTTCTTGGTATGTATGATTTCGTGAGAGTACGAGGATTCCGAAAATGTAAATATTACCCAATTCCGAGACGTGAGCCTGAGAGGCATTTTGGTCATTTTACCTAATTTCGCGTATTAGCTTAGAATTTAATTATAGAATCAGTTGCTTGAAGTGTTATTTATATTATGAAATTTAATTGAATAAATTTGGGCCATTTGGAGTCGGATACTCGTGGCAAAGGCGTGGTTTCGGGTTGACTTGCACTTGTTCGAGGTAAGTGGCTTGTCTAACCTTGTGTGGGGGACCTTTCCCCTTAGGATTGATATTGTGGTAATTGAAATGCCTCGTACGTGAGGTGACGAGCGCGTACTTGTGCTAATTGTTGGAAATCTGGTTTTTCATTAAAAATAGCCTTGGATTGTGTTCTTCCTCTTCTTACTTACACTGTTTGGAAACTAAACCTGTTGTAGCCTAGAGAAGCATGTCTACTTGACTAAATTGCTCTATTTGCCTTAATTGCCTTAACTGTATGATGTGAACCATGCTAGGTTAGGATTGCCTACTTCACTTTGATATGAAATTTATTGGATTGAATTCTTGTTGTTGCTGCATGTTTACTTTGGGACTACGGAAACGGTACTCCGGGAGATCCCCTACACTTTTATTTTGGGACTACGGGACGGTATCCCGGGAGCTCCCCTATATGTTTACTTTGGGACTACGGAATTGCATTTCGGGAGATCCCCCTGCACATTTATGAGTTGGACTACGGGACTGCACCCGGGAGATCCACAAGATATGATATTTATATTTGGGGACTACAGGTTGGTATCCTGGGAGATCCCCGGTTGTTATCTCGGAGCTGAGTTGTGTTCTCTTACTATGTTTTTACTTGCCTTTGTAATAGTTGTTGCTGTCCTTCATATCTCGCTCTACTTATTTACACTGTTTATTTCACATTATTAAACCTTATATCTTATTAACCTCAGTAGGGCCCTGACCTTCCTCGTCACTACCCAACCGAGGTTAGGCTTGGCACTTACTAAGTACCGCTGTGGTGTACTCATGCCCTTCCTGCGCATGTTTTTCATGTGCAGATCCAGGTACCTCTACTCAGGCTTACCATTCTTGAGGCGAGGCGATTTTACGGGGAACTTCGAGGTATATCTGCCGCGTCCAGCAGACCGAGGAGCCTCTTCTATTCCTGCATCTAGTTTTACGCCCTTCTGTAACTTTTATGTTCTTGAATTAGAACTATCCGGAGATTAGAGCGATTGTAGTGTTTTCTCACTTTGTGGATCTGTGTTCCGGGTTTTGGAATAGTGTATCAAGATCTTTGGAAAATTGTGTGTATATGCAAGCAGCATTTAAAATACTATTTTTTCAGTTATTCGCTTTTGATTATTTATTCCGCAAGATTAGTTGTTTCCGCATTTTGTTAGGATTACTAGTCGTGAGGAAGTGCCTTCACGATAGTTCATGAGGGCGAACTGGGTGTGTACTTGGTTTCAGATTAGTTCATAGGAATCATGGATCACAAGCCGGTTTATTAGAGTCTCGCTGATCGGTACGGGAACAATCGTACTTATTACGAGGGATATTGTAACTGTTAGGGAAAAAAATTTACTTCATGTGGTATCCTTGTCCGTGCAGAATTTTTGATATCCCCAATTCTATAAACTTCTTCTTCATTCTTCACAGTTGGTGAGGACTACGTGTTACTTCGGATGACCAGCACCCGCACCCCCTAACTTCGGAGCCGTCAGAGGCCGGGGCGGCGTAGGCCGAGGATTCGCGCTCGTGGTGCAGCCAGAGCACCCGCGCGAAGCTGCGCTGTCTAGGTACCACAGCTGTTACCAGCCGGAGTCCAGACACCCTTGATACGTCTGCCCAGCTACTATATCAGCACTCCAGGAGACTTTGGCAACAGTTTATGAGCATGATATACCACTTTGGCTCAGGCAGGATTGCTCCCCTTGCTGCAGCCACATGCCGGGAGGAGCACAGACTCCGCCGGCCACTCCCTGAAGAGACGAGTTGCAATGTTGATCAGGCCCAAGGACTTAATTCTGGTTTTACGCTTTTGTTGCAATGCTCTATGTCTAGCTTCCAGGAATATAGGTTGCACGGCTTCGAGGATGAGCAGTCGCATGACTCTAGAGTTTAAGAATTAGATAATGTATTCCCGCTGGGTAGCATCGAGGACTGGGATTTCTGGGGTGCTACTGTATTCACGTACTATGGATTCTAGATTTGTTTAAGGTTATTTGGTTTCCTTTCCTATCTCTTCTCTTTTCCAGCTTCGAGGAGCCGCCTATCAGTCGGTGCGTGCTTCTGAGTTAGACAGTCCGGATGAGGCAGCTTCTCCTGACTTGGGCTCAGTTTTCAAATATGTTCACGTGGGAGTATGTTCCCCAGAGTCTTAGGGACGCCTGGCGCGCGGAGTTTGAGCATTTGGCCAGGGTACTATGACTGTCTCGGAGTATGCTGTCCATTACATCGACTTGGCTAGACATTCACCAGCTTTGGTTTCTACGGTTCGCGAGAAGGTTCGCCGGTTCATTAAGAAGCTTATTCCCAGCATCAGATCTAGCATGGCTCGTGAGTTAGAGATGGATATATCTTACCAGCAGGTGGTGAGCATTGCTAGGAGGATTGAGGGTATGCATGCTAGGGACAGAGAGGAGAGGGAGGCCAAGAGGTCTCGAGAGTCGGGCCATTATTCTGGTGCCTGTGCCCCAGCTGCAGGTCGTCATGGTAGGGGTCATATGGGCCGCCCCGTTCATTCAGCTCTTCCAGCAGCCAGTGGTATTCCAGCTCCACCTAGGCTTCAGGAGCCTTATATGCACCTCCAGTCTCTAGTGCGCTCCTGCACGGGGTGCTTCCAGTGGTCAGTCCAGCAGACCTAGCCCGAGCCAGTCAACAGCACCACGTCTCCCAGAGCTTGTTTTGAGTGTGGTGACACACGCCATATCTTGGTGAGGGATTGCCCCAGACTCAGGAGGGGTGCACCTCCGGCAGACTCCTCAGCCACAGCAGGCTCCGCAGAGCTCTCAGGCTATGGTCCCAGCAGCGCCAGTTGCTATCCACCGGCCAGCCAGCCAGAGGTGGAGGTCGGGGAGGTAGAGGTCGCCCTCGAGGGGGAGGCCAGGCTAGATATTATGCTCTTCCAGCCCGTACTGAGGCTGTCGCCTCCGACTCTGTCATCACAGGTACTATCTTGGTCTGTCACAGAGATGCATCGGTTCCATTCGATCCAGGCTCCACTTACTCTTATGTGTCTTCTTATTTTGCCCCACATTTGGGCGTACCTCGGGATTCTTTGAGTTCCCCAGTTTAATGTTTCTACTCCTGTAGGAGATTCTTCTGTTGTGACCGCGTTTACCGTCATGTTTGGTTATTCTTGGTGGTTTGAGAACCAGAGCCGACTTATTATGCTCAGCATGGTTGATTTTTGATATTATCTTGGGCATGGACTGGTTGTCGCCCCATTATGCTATTCTTGAATTGTCACGGCCAAAACCCGTGACACTGCCTCCCAGGTGTACCGCGTATTGAGTGGAGAGGTGTTTAAGTCACACTCCCAGTATGAGTTACTTCTTTCCTTAAGGCTCAGGTGGTTGAGAAAGGTTGTGATGCGTACTTAGCTTATGTGAGAGCTGTCAGTATGGATACTCCTTCTGTTGATTCAGTCCCAGTAGTACGGGATTTCCCTGATGTATTTCCAGCTGATCTTCCGAGCATGCCACCCGATAGAGACATTAATTATGGCATTGATCTATTACCCGGGGCACTCAGCCCATTTCTTAACCGCACCGTATGGCTCCTCCTGAGTTGAAGGAGTTGAAGAGCAATTGCGGAATTACTGATAAGGGTTTCATTCGGCTGGGGTGCTCCTGTGTTATTTCTGAAGAAAAAGGATGGTTCTATGTGCATGTGTATTGATTACCGCCAGTTGAATAAGGTGACAGTGAAGAACCGGTATCATTTGCCTCGTATTGATGACCTGTTCGACCAGTTGTAGGTTGCTTGTGTGTTTTCTAAGATTGTCTTGCATTCAGGCTATCATCAGTTGAAGATTCGGGAGCCAGATATCCCGAAGACTGCCGTCAGGACTCGGTATGGTCATTACAAGTTCCTTTTGTATGTCATTGGGCTCGACTAATGCCCCAGCAGCCTTCATGCATCTGATGCACAGTATTTCCAGCCATATCTTGATTCGTTCGTGATCGTTTTTATTGATGACATTCTGGTATATTCCCGGAGTCGGGGAGATCATGAGCAGCACCTGAGGACAGTGTCCAACCTTGAGAGAGAAGAAGTTTGTATGCTAAGTTCTCAAAATGTGAGTTTGGCTGGATTCCGTGGCGTTTTGGGTCATGTGGTCTCGAGAGAGGGTATTTAGGTAGATCCGAAGAAAGTGGAGGCCGTGCAGAGTTGGCCCAGACAATCCTCAACTACAGAGATCCGTAGTTTTCTTGGCTTGGCAGGTTATTACCGTCGATTTGTTCAGGGTTTTCATCTATTGCAGCACCTATGACCAGACTGACCAGAAGGGTGCTCTATTCCAGTGGACGGAAGAGTGCGAGGAGAGCTTTCAGAAGCTCAAGATAGCCCTGACTGCAGCCCCCAAGTTTTGATATTGCTACCGGTTCGGGTCTTATACTGTCAATTGTGATATGCGTCGAGGTTGGCCTTGGAGCGGTATTGATGCAGCGGTAGGGTGATTGCCTACGCGTCCAGACAGTTGAAGATACATGAGAAGAATTATCCTGTCCATGATCTTGAGTTTAGCTGCCATTGTTCATGCCTTGAAGATCTGGCGTCATTACTTGTATGGTGTGCCTTGTGAGATATATACTGTTCACCGGGATTTTGCAGCATTTGTTCAAGCAGAAGGACCTTAATTTTACGTTAGAGGATATGGCTAGAGCTGCTGAAGGATTATGACATCACTATCTGTATCACCCGGGCAAGGCCAATGTGGTGGCTGAGTGCTTTGAAGCCACCGTGCAGAGAGTTTGGGGAGTTTGGCTTATTTACCCAGCAGCAGAGAGGCCTATGGCGATGGATGTTCAGGCCCTAGCCAGCCACATTTGTGAGATTGGATCTTTTCGGAGCCCAATCGGGTTCTAGCTTGTGTGGTCTCTCGGTCTTCCTTGTTCGATCGTATCCGGGAGCGTCAGTTTGATGACCCTCATTTGCTTGTCCTCAAGGACAAAGTGTTGCATGGCGATGCTTAAGATGTGACTATTGGTGTTGACAGAGTACTGAGGATGCAGGGTTGAGTTTGTGTAACCAATGTTGATGGGCTTCGAGAGTTGATTCTAGAGGAGGCCCCATAGTCGCGGTATTCCATTCATCCGGGTGCCACGAAGATTACCAGGATTTGAGGAAGCACTAACTAGTGGAGGCGGAAGAAGGATATAGTTGGGTTTGTAGCTCGGTGCTTAATTGTCAGCAGGTGAAGTATGAGCACCAGAGACCGGGTGGATTGCTTCAGCAGATAGATGTCCCGGAGTGGAAAGTGGGAGCGGATCACCATGGACTTCGATATACGGCTCCCACGGACTTTGAGGAAGTTCGATGCCATTTGGGTTATTGTGGATCGGCTGACCAAGTCCGCGCATTTCATCCATGTGTTACTAACCAATTCCTCGAGCGGTTGGCGGAGATTTATATCCGAGAGATTGTCCATCTGCATGGTATTCCAGTTCCATCATTTCAGATAGAGGTACTCAGTTCACATCGCGATTCTGGAGAGCCGTACAGTAGGAGTTGGTACTCGGGTAGAGTTGAGCACAACATTTCACCCAGACGGACGGGCAGTCCGAGCGCACTATTCAGATTCTTGAGGATATGCTCCGTGGCGTGTGTGATTGAGTTTGGAGGTTTCTTGGGATCAGTTTCTTGCCATTGGCATAGTTTGCCTACAACAACAAGCCATCAGTCCAGCATTCAGATGGCACCGTACGAGGCCTTATATGGTAGGCGATGTAGATCTCCGGTGTCGGTTCGAACCGGTGAGGCTAGATTATTGGGGGACTTGGTTTAGGATGCTTTGGGAGAGTCAAGGTGATTCAGGATTGCCCATACCAGGCACGAAGCGTTATGCGACCGGAAGGTTTCGTGATGTTTCCTTATGGTTGAGGAGCGGGTTCTGCTTCGGGTTCGCCTATGAAGGGCGTTTATGAAGATTTGGGAAGAAGGGGAAGTTGAGTCGAACGAGTTTATTGGCCCTTTTGAGATATTGAGGCGTGTTGGGGAGGTTGCTTCGAGCTTGCCTTGCTCCCAGCTCGCCAGGAGTTCATCCGGTATTTCATGTTTGATGCTCCGAGGTATATGGTGATCTGTCTGCACGTGTTTGGATTTCAGCTCAGTAGTTGGAGAAGGATCTATCTTATGTTGAGGATCCAGTGGCAATATTAGACAGGCAGGTTAGGAAGTGAGGTCAAAGAACATTGCAACAGTGAAAGGTTCAGTGGCGGGGTCAGCCGGTCGAGGAGGAGACCTGGGAGATCGAGCAGGATATGCGCAGCCAGTACCCTCATCTTTTTTCACTTACTTCAGGTATGTCTTGTGCTCGTTCGAGGACGAACGAATGTTTAAGTGTGGAGGATGTAACGACCCATCGGTCGTTTTTTGAATTTAAAGCCGATCCCCATTAACTGCTTTCCCAAGTTTATTCTGGCTATTTTGCGGGATGTTCGATTTTTGAGTTTCGGAGAGTTTTGGACACTTAGTCCCTAAAGAGAGCTTAAGTATTGGAAAGTTGACCGTAGTCAGACCAGGTGTGAAGATGGCCTCGGAATGGAAATCTGATGGTTTCCGTCAACTCCATTAGGTGATTTGGGTTTTGGAGCGTGGCTGGATTGTGTTTTTGAGGCCGTAGCTAATTTAGGCTTGAAAATGCCGAAAGGTCGAATTTTGAAGTTTCCGGTTCGATAGTGAGATTTTTGATCCGAGGTCGGAATGGGATTTCGAGAGTTGTAGTAGTTCGTTATGTATTTGGAACATAAATTTCAGGTCATTCGGAAGGTGGTTTGGTTGGGTTTTTTGATCAAAGCGGGATTAGAAGATTTTAGAAACTTAGGCTTGAACCGATGAGTTTTGGGGAATTAGATGTTGTTTGAAGAGTTTTTGAAGATTTGTACAAGTTGAATGATGTTTTTAGATTAGTTGCATGTTTGGTTGAGGTCTCGGGGGCCTCTGGTGTGTTTTTGGATGCTCAACGGGTCATTTTTGGACTCAGGAAATTGCAGAAAAATGTTGCAGCAGCCAGTTCTGGTTTCCTTCTTCGCGTTCACGAATGGGTCCTCTCGTTGCGAAGAGGAGCTGGGCCTGGGGAGAGTTTGGCCTTCGCGTTCGCAAGAGGGCCTCCGCGTTCGCGAAGAGGTTGGGTGGTTGTGCTACGCGTTCGCGAATTGGTCTTCGCGTTCGCGTAAGAGGAAATTGGCCCAGTGGAGTTTTGTGCATCGCGTTGCGTGGTGGCATGTCGCATTCACGAAGAAGGAAAAATGGTCAAAGTTATTTTGTGCTTCGCGAACGCGAGGCTTTGACGCGTTCGCGAAGAAGGAATTTCATCTGGGCAGAATGTTTTAAAGAGCTTATTTCGCGAATTTTAGCCTAGTTTCCTCCATTGTTAGGGCGATTTTGAAGCTTTTTGAAGAGGGATGAAAGAGGGATTCAAGGGGAATCACTTGGAGATAACATTTTGACTTCATAACTCGGTATGTGATTAAAGACCAAATTAGTGATGAGAAATTTGGGAAAAATGGGTAATTTGGGCTTGAGTTTAAAGAGACTTTGAAATGAAGAATTTGAAGGTCATTTGGGCTCCGATTTCAGTGTTCTTGGTATGTATGAACTCGTGGAGAGTATGAGGATTCCGAAAATATAAATTTTACCTGATCTCCGAGACATGGGCCTGAGGGCGTTTTGGTCATTTTACCTAATTTCGCGTATTGGCATAATTATAGAATCAGTTGCTTGAAGTGTTATTTACATTATGTAATTTAATTGAATATATTTGGGCATTTGGAGTCGAATACTCGTGCAAAGGCGTGGTTTCGGATTGACTTGCACGTTTGAGGTAAGTGGCTTGTCTAACCTTGGTGGGGGACTTTCCCTTAGGATTGATATTGTGGTAATTGAAATGCCTCATACTGAGGTGACGAGCGCGTACTTGCGCTAATTCTTGGAAATCCGGTTTTTCATTAAAAATTGCTTGGTTGTTTCTTCCTTTTCTTACTTACAACTGTTTGGAACTAAACCTGATGTAGCCTAGAGAAGCATGTCTACTTGACTAAATTGCTCTATTTGCCTTTGATTGCCTTAATTGTATTACGTGAACCCACGCTAGGTTTAGGATTATGCTTACTTGATATGAAATTTATTGGATTGAATTCTTGCTGTTGCTGCATGTTTACTTTGGGACTACGGAAACGGTATTCCGGGAGATCCCCTACACTTTTATTTTGGGACTACGGGACGTTATCCCGGGAGCTCCCTGTACGTTTACTTTGGGACTACGGAAGTTGCATTCCCGGGAGATCCCCCCTTCACATTTATGAGTTAGACTACGGACTGCACCCGGGAGATCCGCTGTATATGATATTTATATTTGGGAACTACAGGACGGTATCCTGGGAGATCCCCGGTTGTTATCTCGGAGCTGAGTTGTGTTCTCTTATCTGTGTTTTTACTTGCCTTTGTAATAGTTGTTGCTGTCCTTCATATTCTCGTGTACTTATTTATACTGTTTATTTCACAGTGTTAAACCTTATATCTTATTTAACCTCAGTAGGGCCTGACCTTTCCTCGTCACTACCTAACAGGGTTAGGCTTGGCACTTACTGAGTACCGTTGGGTGTACTCATGCCCTCTTTGCGCATGTTTTTCATGTGCAGATCCAGGTACCTCTACTCAGGCTTACCATTCTTGAGGCGAGGGCAATTCTACGGGACTTCGAGGTATATCTGCCGCGTTCGTAGCCGAGGAGTCTCTTTTTATTCCTGCATCTAGTATTAAGCCCTTCTGTACTTTATGTTTCGATTAGACTTTCGGAGATTAGGCTATGTAGTGTTTTTCTCAGCTTGTAGATCCGTGAGTTTCGGATTTTGGGATAGTGTATCAGACCTTGGAAAGTTGTGTGTATATGCCAAGCAGCATTAAATACTATTTCTTTCAGTTATTCAGCTTTGGATTATTCATTCCGCAAGATTAGTTGTTTTCCCGCATTTGTTAGGTTACCTAGTCGTAGAGACTAGGTGCCGTCACGATAGTTCACGGAGGGTGAACTGGGGTCGTGACATTAATTATGTGAGGTATTGGTTAATGGGAAATTAACAAATTATAAGAAAATTGGTGGATAATTTATTAAAATCTTTTGGATAACCATGAACCCAACGTGGCAGCAAGATTTGGCCAATTAAGTGACTCTTAACTCTCATTACAGGTGGCAATTTAAGAAGAGTTTTTGCGGCCAAGTCACCACAATATGTGGGGCCCACCCACCACAATCTAAAAGCCTATCTAAACCATTTCAAGGAAATGTTGATGGCAAACGTGAGTTACCTCTCAAAAGAGACTTCTCAAAAATTCAAAGAGACTTCAAAAATTCAAAAGAGACTTCTTAAATTCAAAGAGAGGCATCATGTGAATCTGAATGGCAACGTGAGTTACTTCAAATATTCATACGAGATTGTATCTTAGCAACGTGAGATTTTACAATTTTAAGGGAGTACGGTGCAATCTTTCTCAGAAATATCATACGGATTTTTCCCCTACTCCGTCTTGCCGTCGCATGATTTGTCACGATTGTCGTGTGTAGAGGGATTGTCAAAGAACCGGCCGCAGGTATGTTAAGGCTATCCTTCTTTCTTTTGGCATGATCCATACGATACAAACGAAACGAGAAATATTCACAACTTCCATAAATGACTCTATTAATAGAAATGTTAGAGATGCTTATGTTCTGATTCCCCATGTGTCCTATTGTTCTATCAATCTGTTCATGGTCTCAGAAAAATACGTAAGTTGAAAAAGGTTACTTCATGATATTACTCAAAGGCATAATGTATTATGGCATTCCGAGAGATTTTTATTGACCGTACTTCTCATGCATTGCATTCATTATACATGTACATTGACCGTGACCAGATAGCGTTATATACGCGTAAATATGTATAATATATGTATATGGGATTGGGAAAAGGTTACGGCATTAGATACGCACCACCACCTGATCAGCTGGTATATTGATATTGCCCACAGTGGCCGAGAAGATATGACGGGATGCCCTTAGAGCTTGATGATGTTATGAACACATGTACCTATGCACCACAACATTCATACGCATATGCATGTCATTATAATTATTCATGATTTACAGAATTATCCAGACTTACAGGTTTGAGTCATTTACTCAATGTTTCTCTCATATCTATTATTTACTAATTTTTATCCTTCCATTCTCGTACATTTCTTGTACTGACGTTTTTTCACCTTGGGAGGCTGAATTTCATGCCCACAGGTCCAGATAGAGAGGTCAAGAATCCTCCCACTAGGCTATCAACCTCAGCGAAAGGGATTGTTGTGCGCTCCATATGCTCGGAGATTTTTGTTGGGTCAGTATGATTTAGACGTGTATTGTTTGGTATGGCGGGGCCCTGTCCCGACTTTTATGATAAGTAATGTACTCTTAGAGGCTTGTAGACAGATATCATGTATACAGATACTTGTATGGCCTTGTCGGCCTATATTTAAGTATATAATGGATCACATAGGCTTATAGGCTCGTATGTCATAGGTATGCGTTTCTATATCAGGTTGGGTCGTTCCAAATCAGGTATTCCCTCATGTTTACTCTGGTTATCTCATGACGCCCCTTCTGGCCCACTTACCTATGATGATGTAATAAGAAAGATACGTTACGTTGGTACTTGTTGAGTAAGGTCACCGGGTGTCGTGCACGGCCTATCGGTTTGGGTCGTGACAAAAAAGAAGCAAAAAATAAAGACAAATGTGAGTAGTGTTCAAGGAGGGTTTAGTCATTTGTATCCCAAATGCTTATCTGACCCTTCCCTAAACCTACATTACAAGCTTAAAAAGTCCTTATGGGCCTCCAACCGAATGTTCTTGAATAGGCGACGAATTAAAATAAGGGCAAGCTTATGCCATGATATTTTGTAACACTTGAAGTTCTTGTTGAGAGTGAGTAATCTTTGTGCATTTGTCCCATTATTTGTTATTGTAAATAGGTTTTTTTGGGACCTTCTTTTCTTGTGAGGGCACATGAATTAGGATGGTCTTGGTGACATTGAGTATCCCGAAATGAGTAAATTGAGCAGTATGTAGTAGACTAGTGCTTTTGAGTCACTTCTTGAGGCTTTTTGTTGTCACTTGATCATTTTGAAATTCCTTTGCATTTCTCGAAGTGTTTCTAAAAGAGGGAGTTATTGGTTAAGATTCACATGCTTGAGCCTAATTATTAGTACCAACCAAATCCATAAGTATGGTGCTTAATTGGAGAATGTGATTTGTAAATGATAGCAAATACTACTTGTGTCTTAAATGTAGACCTCATTGAATTGTTGGTTTTAATTTGCTAGAGACAAGCAAAAGCTTTAAAGTTGGGGTGTTGATGAGTGGTGATTTTACCAACTTTATTTTTAGCCTATTTTCTTTAGATTTGCGTCCTTTAATTAAAATATGAGGTTTTTATGGTGTGTATCGCTAGATTTTTCAGGTAAATGATGTCATGAAGAGGATTGAATTCAATTGAAGTGGAATTGAGCAATAAAAGAGTAAAAAAATGCAAAATTCTTCAGTGATTGTGCATCTGCGGAACAACCGTCCGCATATGAGACCTCGCATCTGCGAGTGGAAAGACCGCATCTGTAAAATTAAGCTTCTTCCCTGGGACCGCATCTGCGAGAGAAGAACCGCTTCTGCGTAGCACACATCTGCGCATAAAATACGCATCTGCGATTGTGCATGTGCGCATGCAAGTCCGCTTCTGCGGAGTCAGATTTCCTTCAATGATCGCTTCTGTGATAGGTTATCCGCATCTGCGGTGCCGCCCTGCGAGGATCCTTCTGCAGGTGCGGTCAACGGCTTCAGACCTGGAGGGATTGGACAATCACATCTTCTCAACTCCAAGCCCACAATACACGCCTAGCTTATTGGAAACGAATCCATTGGGTTATTTCAAGTCCTTAGACTTGAGAGAAAAAAGTTTTGGAGCTAGGGTTCTTGCACACACACTTGGGTCTAAAAATTTGAAGCTTTTTTGGTTGAGAATTTCTACTCATTTATGCTCATTTCTTCATTTCTTTACTTTGTATTGTATATCTAGTGTGTAGTATTTTATCCAACACTTGAATCTTGTTTATGGAAATATTCCTGTTTAAAGTGTGGATTAAATATCTTGTTGTGCTTATGTATTGAACGATTTTTATTTATTGTGAAGTGAGTGATTGTTACTTTAATATTCTTGTTCTTTAATGTTTCCAAAGGGATTAGCTAACCTAGGACTCACCCATTTACTTTGAATTAATTTTGGGAAAGATATTTTGGGGTTGGGAAATTAATTAACAAGAACTTAGCCTTTAACCCTCACTTTTATAGATTCTACCTAGGGATAGGATTGAACACTTGTAGCCATAGTCGAGTGTGCTTAACCACTTAATTGTTTTAGGGATAAATTCAATTAGGAAGTCTTGTTAGTCTTTGGTAGAGCTAATATAGAATTATTACTCAAGGCTAATTAACATAAACTCCCTCATATTTTTAAAACCGTGAAATACATTGGATCATTACTTGAGTGTAATTCCCCGTGTATCCATACTTGTAGCCATTGATCATTTTACTTGCTTTCTAGGTTAGTTTACATTTTCGCATTTTAGACATAAATATTTTCGAAAATATTTCTAAGTGTTTGGCTTTAGCATAAAAAGTGATAATTCTTTTACACGCCTAATCGCCTACATATTATTTCGCTGTGGATTCGACCCGACTCGTAATTGGTAAATTATATTGCATGCGACTGTGGCCCATTTACTTTTTAAGTAGTTGGATTTGGACGTCATTAGCAGGTGCACTAAAATATCAAATTTCGGGATTTTAAGCTCATTTTAGCATATTTGAAGCTATGGAGCTCCGATTGAGGCGCTTTTTTAGCAATTTTTTAACCACGTGATTGGGGTAAGTTTTCTCTACTCAGATTGGATTATATTTCCTGAATCTATCCTTGTGTTTCCTTTGGAATTATTTGATGTCTTAAGTTGCTTTTGGCTAGTTTTGGAGCCGTTTGGGTGTCGATACACCGCGGATGGCATTCTAGAGTATTGTTCGGCTTGCTCGGTATTGGATTTGGCTCCTTCGAGGTAAGTAACATATATAAACTTGGATTTGAGGGTATTTAACCGTGGGGACTGTGCTATAAAAGGTGATTAATGTGACAACACATGCTAGGTGATGAGCGTTTGGGTGTGCACCAAGGAATCATGATTTTAGTCGACAATTAGGTTATGACCGGACTTGTCTTGATGTTATATCATGTTACCTCCATGTTCTCCCTACTTAGTTTGATTATATGAGCTGTGAATCATGTTAAAATCATATTTAGGCCTATATGCTTATTCTGTTGAGACTACGTATGTCATTAATGCTTCGAGTTATTTTCTTAACATTGCAATTACACACTCAGTCACATTCATTTATTTTTTATATCATATCTCAGTTTCTTGTTATCAATTGTTTCCACTTCATATTATCATTATTTGGGCTGAGTGGCATAAGATTTATGAGCCCCGAGAGACTGGAGAGATTGATGACTGAGTGAGGCGAGGGCTTGATTGTGAGTGATTGCTTATAGGATTCGGGCTGCACGCTGCAACAAGCCATAATTGGATTTAGTATATATTGTTATTATATGGATCGGGCTGCACGCCGCAGCAGGCCTTATAGGCTTTATTATTATGGGATCGGGTTGCACATGCAGTAGGCTAGATTGGCTTAATATTAGCGCTTGGGCAGGATCCGCCCCTCCGGAGTCTGACATGCCACAGTGAGAGCAAGTACGTTGAGTGTGAGTGCGATGCCGAGTAATTGAGAGTCTAGAGCGATTGGGAGGTGCTGAGTGATTGAGCATGCTGAGAAGGTTGACTACTCCGAGAGCATGAGCACTATGAGTTTTATCACTGTGGTGCATTACTTTGACATGCATAATTGACATCTAGGCATAGTGATGTACTTTCCTCATATCTGATAATGAAACGTCCTATCTGTTGTTGAAAGTTTTTGGGAAAAATCACAGTCTTCTGATATACTCATATTTTGGTGATTTCGATGAAAGCATTTGGGTTTCACTGTTATAACTATCACCACCCAAACCGATGGGCTGCGATGGGCACCCGGTACCTTATACATCATCATAGATAAGTGGGCCAGAAGGCGTGTCATGATACAACCAGAGTAACCATGAGGGAATACCCGACATAGAATGATCCAACATGATATAGACTTAGCTTATACTTCTGACATACGGGCTTATAAGGCCAATCTGATCCATTATACACTTTAATATAGGCCGACAAGCCCATACAATATCCGTATACATGACATCTGTCTACAAGCCTCTAAGAAAACATACTTATCATAAGGACGGGAAAGGGCCGCCATAACCAAACACTATACGTCTAAATCATACTGACCAACACAGAACTCCGGAGCAAATGGAGCCGCACCAACATCTTTTCGTTGAGCTGATGCCAACTTGGAGGACTCTCGCGACTGTCTATTGGGCCTGCCGGCATGAAACGCAGCGTTCCAGCAAGAAGGGACGTCAGTACAAATATTGTACCAAGTATGTAAAGAAGACCAGTAAATAATAGACATGAGAGAAACATGGAGTAAAAGACTCGACATGTAAGTCTGGATAACTCTGAAAATCATGAAATACTTATAGTCTCATGCATATGATATGAATGTCATGTTGTGCATAGGTACATGTGCTCATAACATCATTCAAAAAGGCCTCTAGGGCATCCCATCATATCACTCGGCCAGCTGTGGGCAAAATCCTCAATGTATACCAGCTGATCAGGTGGTGTGTGCGTATATAACGCCATAACCTTTCCCATATCCATATACATACTATATATACGCCCATTCTAGTCATGGTCAATGTGCATGTATAAATACATGAAATGCATATGAAATACGTTAATAAAATCTCTTGGTACGTCATAAGACCAATTATGCCTCTGATTAATATCATGAAATACAAACTTTACCAACTAACGTATTTTCTGAACCCATGACAGATATAGAATAATAGACACATGGGGAAATCAAAGAACAGTAAGCATATCTCTAGTATTTCGTATGAATAGAGTCACTTATGAAAGTTGTGTATTTTACTCATTTTGTTTGTATCTATGGATCATACCAAACGGAAAGAAAGGATAGCGCTTAACATACCTGAGCCGATCTCTTGACACTCCCTTCTACATACGTCAATTGCACACAAAACGTAACGACAGATCGAAGTAGGGGAAGAATCCGTATGATATTTTTGAGAGAAAGTGTATACCATACTGCTTAGAACCACAAAAATCCCATTGCTATTATGCTAAAATAGTTTTGTATGAATTTGTTTTTATTGAAAACTCATGTTACAATGTATATACATGTTTCTGCATGAACTTGCTAAGCAAACTTCTCGTTACTTTATTTCACATTTGTAAAAGAGTCAATGAAATCTTTTTTTAATTTCCATCCGCAAGTTCCTTAAAGATATATGAAAGGACCTTTACAAATAAGATTGTGGTCCCCCATTTGTCATAATGACTAACACCACCCAAAATTCGCCTAACTTGCCATTTTGCAAACATAATTCATGAGTCCACTACAGTAAAGCGATGGGCCTGCCACATAACAGGTTATAAAATCATCATTAAATTCCTTAATCAACTCATTTAATCCCCACTAATCAATAACTAACCAATTATCACTTAATTAAGAATTATCTCAAAATTACTTATAATACTGTTTCACTTTTAAATCACTTTATACATCTTGCTATCATGGTCACTGTGGAACCTGTATGGCACTAGTCTATAAATAACGGGTATTGTAGCTTGACGTATTTTATTTCCAAAATATCAAACTTTTGATGAAATTCGTTTTTTTTTTGAATTGCTTACCCTCTCACCTTCACGAATTTACTCACCACTTATTTTGAAATAGCATTATGCTTTAATCTAAAAATAATCTCATTTCCCGAACTTGCGTCGAAACTTACGACCAAACTTTAACCGTACAAAAATTGCAGATGTAAACATCTATTTCCGACTTTCATCAATTTACTTAAATGCGCGTACTTCCATGTTACAAAAACGTGGGGTGTGTTTACATCCCCGCAATTTTTGGTATGTTAAAGTTTCGTCGTAAGTTGATCGACGTAAGTTCGGGAATGGGATTATTTTTTAGATTATAAGCATCAAGCTACTCAAACAAGTGGTACGTAAATTCGTAAAGGTGAAAAGGGAAGCAAGTCAAAGAAAATAAATTTTCGTCAAGTTTGACAGTTGGGATAAAATACGGCCCAAGCTAAAATG
>NW_017670948.1:130052-174737 GCF_001879085.1 Nicotiana attenuata
TCGTGAGTTAGAGATGGATATATCTTACCAGCAGGTGGTGAGCATTGCTAGGAGGATTGAGGGTATGCATGCTAGGGACAGAGAGGAGAGGGAGGCCAAGAGGTCTCGAGAGTCGGGCCATTATTCTGGTGCCTGTGCCCCAGCCGCAGGTCGTCATGGTAGGGGTCATATGGGTCGCCCCGTTCATTCAGCTCTCCCATCCAGCTAGAGGTGGAGGTCGGGGAGGTAGAGGTCGTCCTCGAGGGGGAGGCCAGGCTAGATATTATGCTCTTCCAGCCCGTACTGAGGCTGTCGCCTCCGACTCTGTCATCACAGGTACTATATTGGTTTGTCACAGAGATGCATCGATTCTATTTGATCCAGGCTCCACTTATTCTTATGTGTCTTCTTATTTTGCCCCACATTTGGGTGTACCTCGGGATTCTTTGAGTTCCCCAGTTTATGTTTCTACTCATGTGGGAGATTCTCTTGTTGTGGACTGCGTTTATCGGTCATGTTTGGTTATTCTTGGTGGTTTTGAGACCAGAGCCGACTTATTATTGCTCAGCATGGTTGATTTTGATATTATCTTGGGCATGGACTGGTTGTCGCCCCATTATGCTATTCTTGATTGTCACGCCAAAACCGTGACACTGGCCATGCCAGGTGTACCGCGTATTGAGTGGAGGGGTGCTTTAAGTCACACTCCCAGTAGAGTTATTTCTTTCCTTAAGGCTCAGCGTATGATTGAGAAAGGTTGTGATGCGTACTTAGCTTATGTGAGAGATGCTAGTATGGGTACTCCTTCTGTTGATTCAGTCCCAGTAGTACGGGATTTCCCTGATGTGTTTCCAGCTGATCTTCCGTGCATGCCACCCGATAGAGACATTGATTTTGGCATTGATCTGTTGCCGGGCACTCAGCCAATTTCTATCCCTCCGTACCGTATGGCTCCTCCTGAGTTGAAGGAGTTGAATGAGCAATTGCAGGAATTACTTGATAAGGGTTTCATTCGGCCCAGTGTATCGCCTTGGGGTGCTCCTGTGTTATTTGTGAAGAAGAAGGATGGTTCTATGCGCATGTGTATTGATTACCGCTAGTTGAATAAGGTGAGAGTGAAGAACCGCTATCCTTTGCCTCGTATTGATGACCTGTTTGACTAGTTGCAGGGTGCTTGTGTGTTTTCTAAGATTGACTTGCATTCAGGCTATCATCAGTTGAAGATTCGGGAGCCAGATATCCCGAAGACTGCCTTCAGGACTTGGTATGGTAATTACGAGTTCCTTGTTATGTCATTTGGGCTGACTAATGCTTGGGCAACCTTCATGCATCTGATGCACAGTGTTTTCCGGCCATATCTTGATTCATTCGTGATCGTTTTTATTGATAACATTCTGATATATTCCCGAAGTCGGGAAGATCATGAGTAGCACCTGAGGACAGTGCTCCAGGCCTTGAGAGAGAAGAAGCTGTATGCTAAGTTCTCAAAATGTGAGTTTTGGCTGGATTCTATGGCGTTCTTGGGTCATGTGGTCTCGAGAGAGGGTATTCAGGTGGATCCGAAGAAAGTGGAGGCCGTGCAGAGTTGGCCCAGACCATCCTCAGCTACAGAGATCCGTAGTTTTCTTGGCTTGGCGGGTTATTACCGTTGATTTGTTCAGGGGTTTTCATCTATTGCAGCACCTATGAACAGACTGACCCAGAAGGGTGCTCCGTTCTAGTGGACGGAAGAGTGCGAGGAGAGCTTTCAGAAGCTCAAGACAGCCCTGACTACAGCCCCAGTTTTGATATTGCCTACCGGTTCGGGGTCTTATGCTGTCTATTGTGATGCCTCGAGAGTTGGCCTTGGAGCGGTATTGATGCAGGACGGTAGGGTAATTGCCTACGCGTCCAGACAGTTGAAGATACATGAAAAGAATTATCCTGTCCATGATCTTGAGTTAGCTGCCATTGTTCATGCCTTGAAGATCTGGCGTCATTACTTGTATGGTGTGCCTTGTGAGATATATACTGATCACCGGAGTTTGCAGCATTTGTTCAAGCAGAAGGACCTTAATTTACGTTAGAGGATATGGCTAGAGCTGCTGAAGGATTATGACATCACTATCTTGTATCACCCGGGCAAGGCCAATGTGGTGGCTGATGCTTTGAGCCACCGTGCAGAGAGTTTGGGGAGTTTGGCTTATTTACCAGCAGCAGAGAGGCCTATGGCGATGGATGTTCAGGCCCTAGCCAGCCAGTTTGTGAGATTGGATCTTTCGGAGCCCAATCGGGTTCTAGCTTGTGTGGTCTTCGGTTTCCTTTTCGCGTATCGGGAGCGTCAGTTTGATGACCCTCATTTGCTTGTCCTCAAGGACAAAGTGTTGCATGGCGATGCTTAAGATGTGACTATTGGTGTTGACAGAGTACTGAGGATGCAGGGTTGAGTTTTGTGTAACCAATGTGATGGGCTTCGAGAGTTGATTCTAAGGAGGCCCCATAGTTGCGGTATTCCATTCATCCGGGTGCCACGAAGATTACCAGGATTTGAGGCAAGCACTAACTAGTGGAGGCGGATGAAGAGGATATAGTTGGGTTTGTAGCTCGGTGCTTAATTGTCACAGTGAAGTATGAGCACCAGAGACCGGGTGGATTGCTTCAGCAGATAGAGATCCCGGAGTGGAAGTGGGAGCGGATCACCATGGACTTCGTATCTAGGCTCCCACGGACTTTGAGGAAGTTCGATGCCATTTGGGTTATTGTGGATCGGCTGACCAAGTCCGCGCATTTCATCCATGTGTACTAACCTATTCCTCGGAGCGGTTGGCGGAGATTTATATCCGAGAGATTGTCCATCTGCATGGTATTCCAGTTCCATCATTTCAGATAGAGGTACTCAGTTCACATCGCGATTCTGGAGAGCCGTACAGTAGGAGTTGGGTACTCGGGTAGAGTTGAGCACAACATTTCACCCTCAGACGGACGGACAGTCCGAGCGCACTATTCAGATTCTTGAGGATATGCTCCGTGCGTGTGTGATTGAGTTTGGAGGTTCTTGGGATCAGTTCTTGCCATTGGCATAGTTTGCCTACAACAACAGCCATCAGTCCAGCATTCAGATGGCACCGTACGAGGCCTTATATGGTAGGCGATGTAGATCTCCGGTGGGTCGGTTCGAACCAGGTGAGGCTAGATTATTGGGAACGGACTTGGTTTAGGATGCTTTGGAGAGAGTCAAGGTGATTCAGGATAGACTCCATACAGCCCAGTCCAGACAGAAGCGTTACGCGAACCGGAAGGTTCGTGATGTTTCCTATATGGTTGGAGAGCGGGTTCTGCTTCGGGTTTCGCCTATGAAGGGCGTTATGAGATTTGGGAAGAAGGGGAAGTTGAGTCCGAGATTTATTGGCCCTTTTGAGATATTGAGGCGTGTTGGGGAGGTTGCTTACGAGCTTGCCTTGCCTCCCAGCTCGCCAGGAGTTCATCCGGTATTTCATGTTTTGATGCTCCGGAGGTATCATGGTGATCTGTCGCACGTGTTGGATTTCAGCTCAGTCCAGTTGGAGAAGGATCTATCTTATGTTGAGGATCCAGTGGCAATATTAGACAGGCAGGTTAGGAAGCTGAGGTCAAAGAACATTGCAACAGTGAAGGTTCAGTGGCGGGGTCAGCCGGTCGAGGAGGAGACCTGGGAGATCGAGCAGGATATGCGCAGCCAGTACCCTCATCTTTTCACTACTTCAGGTATGTCTTTGTGCTCGTTCGAGGACGAACGAATGTTTAAGTGTGGGAGGATGTAACGACCCATCCGGTCGTTTTTTGAATTTAAGCCCCGATCCCCTATTAACTGCTTTCCCCAAGTTTATTCTGCTATTTTGCGGGATGTTCGATTTTGAGTTTCGGAGAGTTTTGGGACACTTAGTCCCTAAAAGAGAGCTTAAGTATTGGAAAGTTGACCGTAGTCAGACCAGTGTGAAGATGGCCTCGGAATGGAAATCTGATGGTTCCGTCAACTCCATTAGGTGATTTCGGGTTTTGGAGCGTGGCCGGATTGTGTTTTTGAGGTCCGTAGCTAATTTAGGCTTGAAATGCCGAAAGGTCGAATTTTGAAGTTTCCGGTTCGATAGTGAGATTTTGATCCGAGGGTCGGAATGGGATTTCGAGAGTTGTAGTAGTTCCGTTATGTCATTTGGGACATAAATTTCAGGTCATTCGGAGGTGGTTTGGTTGGGTTTTTGATCAAAAGCGGGATTAGGAAGATTTTTAGAAACTTAGGCTTGAACCGATGAGTTTTGGGGAATTAGATGTTGTTTGAAGAGTTTTGAAGATTTGTACAAGTTTGAATGATGTTTTAGGATTAGTTGGCATGTTTGGTTGAGGTCTCGGGGGCCTCTGGTGTGTTTTGGATGCTCAACGGGTCATTTTTGGAACTCAGGAAATTGCAGAAAATGTTGCAGCAGCCAGTTCTGGTTTCCTTCTTCGCGTTCACGAATGGGTCCTCTCGTTCGCGAAGAGGAGCTGGGGCTGGGGGAGAGTTTGGCCTTCGCGTTCGCAAGAGGGCCTCCGCGTTCGCGAAGAGGTTGGGTGGTTGTGCTACGCGTTCGCGATTGGTCTTCGCGTTCGCGTAAGAGGAATTGGCCCAGTGGAGTTTTGTGCATCGCGTTCGCGTGGTGCATGTCGCATTCACGAAGAAGGAAAAATGGTCAAAGTTATTTTGTGCTTCGCGAACGCGAGGCTTTGACCGCGTTCGCGAAGAAGGAATTTAACATCTGGGCAGAATGTTTTAAAAGGCTTATTTCGCGAATTTTAGCCTAGTTTCCTCCATTGTTAGGCGATTTTGAAGCTTTTTGAAGAGGGATGAAGAGGGATTCAAGGGGAATCACTTGGAGATAACATTTTTGACTTCATAACTCGGTATGTGATTAAAGACCAAATTAGTGATGAGAAATTTGGGAAAAATGGGTAATTTGGGCTTGAGTTTAAGAGACTTTGAAATGAGAATTTGAAGGGTCATTTGGGCTCCGATTTCAGTGTTCTTGGTATGTATGAACTCGTGAGAGTATGAGGATTCCGAAAATATAAATTTTACCTGATTCCGAGACATGGGCCTGAGGGGCGTTTTGGTCATTTTACCTAATTTCGCGTATTGGCATAATTATAGAATCAGTTGCTTGAAGTGTTATTTACATTATGTAATTTAATTGAATATATTTGGGCCATTTGGAGTCGAATACTCGTGGCAAAGGCGTGGTTTCGGGTTGACTTGCACTTGTTTGAGGTAAGTGGCTTGTCTAACCTTGTGTGGGGGACCTTTCCCCTTAGGATTGATATTGTGGTAATTGAAATGCCTCATACGTGAGGTGACGAGCGCGTACTTGCGCTAATTCTTGGAAATCCGGTTTTTCATTAAAAATTGCCTTGGATTGTGTTCTTCCTTTTCTTACTTACACTGTTTGGAAACTAAACCTGATGTAGCCTAGAGAAGCATGTCTACTTGACTAAATTGCTCTATTTGCTTTGATTGCCTTAATTGTATTACGTGAACCACGCTAGGTTAGGATTATGCTTCACTTTGATATGAAATTTATTGGATTGAATTCTTGCTGTTGCTGCATGTTTACTTTGGGACTACGGAAACGGTATTCCGGGAGATCCCCCTACACTTTTATTTTGGGACTACGGGACGTTATCCCGGGAGCTCCCTGTACGTTTACTTTGGGACTACGGAATTGCATTCCGGGAGATCCCCCTTCACATTTATGAGTTAGACTACGGGACTGCACCCGGGAGATCCGCTGTATATGATATTTATATTTGGGAACTACAGGACGGTATCCTGGGAGATCCCCGGTTGTTATCTCGGAGCTGAGTTGTGTTCTCTTACTGTGTTTTTACTTGCCTTTGTAATAGTTGTTGCTGTCCTTCATATCTCGTGCTACTTATTTATACTGTTTATTTCACAGTGTTAAACCTTATATCTTATTTAACCTCAGTAGGGCCCTGACCTTCCTCGTCACTACCTAACCGAGGTTAGGCTTGGCACTTACTGAGTACCGTTGTGGTGTACTCATGCCCTTCTTGCGCATGTTTTTCATGTGCAGATCCAGGTACCTCTACTCAGGCTTACCATTCTTGAGGCGAGGCAATTCTACGGGACTTCGAGGTATATCTGCCGCGTTCGTAGCCGAGGAGTCTCTTTTTATTCCTGCATCTAGTATTTAGCCCTTCTGTACTTTATGTTCTTGATTAGACTTTTCGGAGATTAGAGCTATGTAGTGTTTTTCTCAGCTTGTAGATCCGTGAGTTTTCGGATTTTGGGATAGTGTATCAGACCTTGGAAAGTTGTGTGTATATGCCAAGCAGCATTTAAATACTATTTCTTTCAGTTATTCAGCTTTTGATTATTCATTCCGCAAGATTAGTTGTTTTCCGCATTTGTTAGGTTTACCTAGTCGTAGAGACTAGGTGCCGTCACGATAGTTCACGGAGGGTGAACTGGGGTCGTGACATTAATTATGTGAGGTATTGGTTAATGGGAAATTAACAAATTATTAAGAAAATTGGTGGATAATTTATTAAAATCTTTTGGATAACCATGAACCCCAACGTGGCAGCAAGATTTGGCCAATTAAGTGACTCTTAACTCTCATTACAAGGTGGCAATTTAAGAGAGTTTTTGCGGCCAAGTCACCACATATGTGGGGCCCACACCCACCACAATCTAAAAGCCTATCTAAACCATTCAAGGAAATGTTGATGGCAACGTGAGTTACCTCTCAAAAGAGACTTCTCAAATTCAAAGAGACTTCAAAAATTCAAAGAGACTTCTTAAATTCAAAGAGAGGCATCATGTGAATCTGAATGGCAACGTGAGTTACTTCAAATATTCATACGAGATTGTATCTTAGCAACGTGAGATTTTACAATTTTAAGGGAGTACGGTGCAATCTTTCTCAAGAATATCATACGGATTTTTCCCTACTCCGGTCTTGCCGTCGCATGATTTGTCACGATTGTCGTGTGTAGAGGGATTGTCAAGAGAACCGGCGCAGGTATGTTAAGGCTATCCCTTCTTTCCTTTTGGCATGATCCATACGATACAAACGAAACGAGAAAATTCACAACTTCCATAAATGACTCTATTAATAGAAATGTTAGAGATGCTTATGTTCTTGATTCCCCATGTGTCCTATTGTTCTATCAATCTGTTCATGGGTCTCAGAAAAATACGTAAGTTGAAAAAGGTTTACTTCATGATATTACTCAAAGGCATAATGGTATTATGGCATTCCGAGAGATTTTATTGACGTACTTCTCATGCATTGCATTCATTTATACATGTACATTGACCCGTGACCAGATAGCGTTATATACGCGTAAATATGTATATATATGTATATGGGATATGGGAAAAGGTTACGGCATTAGATACGCACCACCACCTGATCAGCTGGTATATGTTGATTATTTTGCCCACAGTGGCCGAGATGATATGACGGGATGCCCTTAGAGGCTTGATGATGTTATGAACACATGTACCTATGCACCACATGACATTCATACGCATATGCATGTCATTATAATTATTTCATGATTTACAGAATTATCCAGACTTACAGGTTGAGTCATTTACTCAATGTTTCTCTCATATCTATTATTTACTAATTTTTATTCCTTCCATTCTCGGTACATTTTCTGTACTGACGTTTCTTTCACCTTGGGAGGCTGAATTTCATGCCCACAGGTCCAGATAGAGAGGTCAAGAATCCTCCCACTAGGCTATCACCTCAGCGAAAGATGTTGGTGCGCTCCATATGCTCCGGAGTTGTTTGTTGGGTCAGTATGATTTAGACGTGTATTGTTTGGTATGGCGGGGCCCTGTCCCGACTTTTATGATAAGTATGTACTCTTAGAGGCTTGTAGACAGATATCATGTATACAGATACTTGTATGGCCTTGTCGGCCTATATTTTAAGTATATAATGGATCACATAGGCCTTATAGGCTCGTATGTCATAGGTATGAGTTTCTATATCAGGTTGGGTCGTTCCATATCAGGTATTCCCTCATGTTTACTCTGGTTATCTCATGACGCCCCTTCTGGCCCACTTACCTATGATGATGTAATAAGAAAGATACGTTACGTTGGTACTTGGTTGAGTAAGGTACCGGGTGTCCGTCACGGCCTATCGGTTTGGGTCGTGACAAAAAAGAAGCAAAAAATAAAGACAAATGTGAGTAGTGTTCAAGGAGGGTGTAGTCATTTGTATCCCAAATGCTTATCTGACCCTTCCCTAAACCTACATTACAAGCTTAAAAAGTCCTTATGGGACCTCCAACCGAATGTTCTTGAATAGGCGACGAATTAAAATAAGGGCAAGCTTATGCCATGATATTTTGTAACACTTGAAGTTCTTGTTGAGAGTGAGTATCTTTGTGCATTTGTCCCATTTATTGTTATTGTAAATATGGTTATTTTGGGACTTTCTTTCTTGTGAGGGCACATGAATTAGGATGGCTTGGTGACATTGAGTATCCCGAAATGAGTAAATTGAGCATATGTAGTAGACTAGTGCTTTTGAGTCACTTCTTGAGGCTTTTTGTTGTCACTTGATCATTTTGAAATTCCTTTGCATTTCTCGAAGTTGTTTCTAAAAGAGGGAGTTATTTGGTTAAGATTCACATGCTTGAGCCTAATTATTAGTACCAACCAAATCCATAAGTATGGTGCTTAATTGGAGAATGTGATTTGTAAATGATAGCAATACTACTTGTGCTTTAAATGGTAGAACCTCATTGAATTGTTGGTTTTAATTTGCTAGAGGACAAGCAAAAGCTTTAAGTTGGGGTGTTGATGAGTGGTGATTTTACCACTTATTTTAGCCTATTTTCTTTAGATTTTGCGTCCTTTAATTAAAATATGAGGTTGTTTATGGTGTGTATCGCTAGATTTTCAGGTAAATGATGTCATGAAGAGAGTTGAATTCAATTGAAGTGGAATTGAGCAATAAAAGAGTACAAAAATGCAAAATTCTTCAGTGATTGTGCATCTGCGGAACACCGTCCGCATATGAGACCTCGCATCTGCGAGGTGGAAGGCCGCATCTGTAAAATTAAGCTTCTTCCCTGGGACCGCATCTGCGAGAGAAGAACCGCTTCTGCGTAGCACATCTGCGCATAAAATACGCATCTGCGATTGTGCATGTGCGCATGCAAGTCCGCTTCTGCGGAGTCAGAGTTTCCCTTCAATGATCGCTTCTGTGATAGGTTATCCGCATCTGCGGTGCCGCCCCTGCGAGGATCCTTCTGCAGGTGCGGTCAACGGGCTTCAGACCTGGACGGGATTGACAATTCACATCTTCTCAACTCCAAGCCCACAAATACACGACCTAGCTTATTGGAAACGAATCATTGGGTTATTTTCAGTCCTTAGACTTGAGAGAAAAAAGTTTTGGAAGCTAGGGTTCTTGCACACACACTTGGGTCTTAAAAATTTGAAGCTTTTGGTTGAGAATTTCTTACTCATTTATGCTCATTTCTTCATTTCTTTACTTTGTATTGTATATCTAGTGTGTAGTATTTTATCCAACACTTGAATCTTGTTTATGGAAATATTCCTGTTTAAAGTGTGGATTAAATATCTTGTTGTGCTTATGTATTGAACGATTTTTATTTATTGTGAAGTGAGTGATTGTTACTTTAATTATTCTTGTTCTTTAATGTTTCCAAAGGGATTAGCTAACCCTAGGACTCACCCATTTACTTTGAATTAATTTTGGGAAAGATATTTTGGGGTTGGGAAAGATTAATTAACAAGAACTTGAGCCTTTAACCCTCACTTTATAGATTCTACCTAGGGATAGGATTGAACTACTTGTAGCCATAGTCGAGTGTGCTTAACCACTTAATTGTTTTAGGGATAATTCAATTAGGAAGTCTTGTTAGTCTTTGGTAGAAGCTAATATAGAATTATTACTCAAGGCTAATTAACATAAACTCCCTCATATTTTTAAAACCGTGAAATACATTGGATCATTACTTGAGTGTAATTCCCCGTGTATCCATACTTGTAGCCATTGATCATTTTACTTGCTTTCTAGGTTAGTTTACATTTTCGCATTTTAGACATAAATATTTTCGAAAATATTTCTAAGTGTTTGGCTTAGCATAATAAGTGATAATTCTTTTACACGCCTAATCGCCTACATATTATTCTCTGTGGGATTCGACCCCGACTCGTAATTGGTAAATTATATTGCATGCGACTGTGTCCATTTACTTTTTAGTAGTGGATTTGGACGTCACTAGCAGTGCACTAAAATATCAAATTTCGGGATTTTAAGCTCATTTTAGCATATTTGAAGCTATGGAGCTCCGATTGAGGCGCTTTTTTAGGCAATTTTTACCACGTGGATTGGGGTAAGTTTTCTCTACTCAGATTGGATTATATTTCCTGAATCTATCCTTGTTGTTTCCTTTGGAATTATTTGATGTTCTTAAGTTGCTTTTGGCTAGTTTTGAGCCGTTTGGGTGTCGATACACGCGGGATGGCATTTCTAGAGTATTGTTCGGCTTGCTCGGTATTGGATTTGGCTCCTTCGAGGTAAGTAACATATATAAACTTGGATTTGAGGGTATTTAACCCTGGGGACTGTGCTATAAAAGGTGAATTAATGTGACAACACATGCTAGGTGATGAGCGTTTGGGTGTGCACCAAGGAAATCATGATTTTAGTCGACTATTAGGTTATGACCGGACTTGTCTTGATGTTATATCATGTTACCTCCATGTTCTCCCTACTTGTTTGATTATATGAGCTGTGAATCATGTTAAAATCATATTTAGGCTATATGCTTATTCTGTTGAGACCTACCGATGTCATTTATGCTTTCGAGTTATTTTCTTACATTGCAATTACACACTCAGTCACATTCATTTATTTTTATATCATATCTCAGTTTCTGTTATCAATTGTTGTCACTTCATATTATCATTATTTGGGCTGAGTGGCATAAGATTTATGAGCCCGAGAGACTGGAGAGATTGATGACTGAGTGAGGCCGAGGGCTTGATTGTGAGTGATGCTTATAGGATCGGGCTGCACGCTGCAACAAGCCATATTGGATTTATATATATTGTTATTATATGGATCGGGCTGCACGCCGCAGCAGGCCTTATAGGCTTTATTATTATGGGATCGGGTTGCACATCGCAGTAGGCTAGATTGGCTTTATATTAGCGCTTGGGCAGGATCCGCCCCTCCGGAGTCTGACATGCCAACAGTGAGCGCAAGTACCGTTGAGTGCTGAGTGCGAGTGCCGAGTAATTGAGAGTCTAGAGCGATTGGGAGGTGCTGAGTGATTGAGCATGCTGAGAAGGTTGACTACTCCGAGAGCATGAGCACATGAGTTTATCACTGTGGTGCATTACATTTGACATGCATAATTGACATCTAGGCATAGTGATGTACTTTCCTCATATCTGATAATGAAACGTCCTATCTGTTGTTGAAAGTTTTTGGGAAAAATCACAGTCTTCTGATATACTCATATTTTGGTGATTTCGATGAAAGATTTGGGTTTTCACTGTTATAACTATCACGACCCAAACCGATGGGCTGCGATGGGCACCCGGTACCTTATACATCATCATAGATAAGTGGGCCAGAAGGCGTGTCATGATACAACCAGAGTAACCATGAGGGAATACCCGACATAGAATGATCCAACATGATATAGAAACTTATACTTCTGACATACGGGCCTATAAGGCCAATCTGATCCATTATACACTTTAAATATAGGCCGACAAGGCCATACAAATATCCGTATACATGACATCTGTCTACAAGCCTCTAAGAAAACATACTTATCATAAAGGACGGGAAAGGGCCCGCCATACCAAACACTATACGTCTAAATCATACTGACCAAACAAGAAACTCCGGAGCAAATGGAGCGCACCAACATCTTTCGTTGAGCTGATAGCCAACTTGGAGGACTCTCGACCTGTCTATTGGGCCTGCCGGCATGAAACGCAGCGTTCCAGGCAAAAGGGACGTCAGTACAAATAATGTACCAAGTATGTAAAGAAGAAAACCAGTAAATAATAGACATGAGAGAAACATGGAGTAAAAGACTCGACATGTAAGTCTGGATAACTCTGAAAATCATGAAATACTTATAGTCTCATGCATATGCATATGAATGTCATGTTGTGCATAGGTACATGTGCTCATAACATCATCAAGCCTCTAGGGCATCCCATCATATCATCTCGGCCACTGTGGGCAAAATCCTCAATGTATACCAGCTGATCAGGTGGTGGTGCGTATATAACGCCATAACCTTTCCCATATCCCATATACATACATATATATAACGCCATCTAGTCATGGGTCAATGTGCATGTATAAATACATGAAATGCATATGAAATACGTTAATAAAATCTCTTGGTACGTCATAAGACCATTATGCCTCTGATTAATATCATGAAATAAACTTTACCAACTTACGTATTTTCTGAGACCCATGAACAGATGATAGAATAATATGACACATGGGGAATCAAGAACATAAGCATCTCTAGTATTTCTATGAATAGAGTCACTTATGGAAGTTGTGTATTTACTCATTTTGTTTGTATCGTATGGATCATACCAAACGGAAAGAAGGGATAGCCTTAACATACCTGAGCCGATTCTCTTGACAATCCCTCTAACATACGTCAATTGCAACAAAAACGTAACGACAGATCGAAGTAGGGGAGAATCCGTATGATATTTTTGAGAAAGATTATACCATACTGCCTTAGAACCACAAAATCCCATTGCTATTATGCTAAATAGTTTTGTATGAATTTGTTTTTATTGAAGAACTCATGTTACATGTATATACATGTTCTTGCATGAACTTGCTGAAGCAAACTCTCGTTACTTTATTTCACTTTGTAAAAGAGTCAAATGAATCTTTTTTTAGATTTTCCATCCGCAAGTGTCCCCCTTAAAGATATATGAAAGACCTTTACAAATAAGATTTGTGGTCCCCATTTGCATAATGACTAAACCACCCAAAATTCGCCTAACTTTGCCATTTTGCAACATAATTCATGAGTCACTACATAAAGCGATGGGCTGCCACATAAATGGTTATAAAATCATCCATTTAATTCCTTAATCAACTCATTAATCCCCCACTAATCCAATAACTAACCAATTATCCACTTAATTAAGAATTATCTCAAATTACTTATAATACTGTTCACTTTTAACTCACTTTATACATCTTGCTATCATGGTCATGTGGTACCTTGTATGGCACTAGTCTATAAATACGGGGTATTGTAGCTTGGACCGTATTTTATTCCAAAATATCAAACTTTGATGAAATTCGTTTTTTTGAATTGCTTACCCTCTCACCTTCACGAATTTACTCACCACTTATTTGAAATAGCATAATGCTTATAATCTAAAAATAATCTCATTTCCCGAACTTGCGTCGATTAACTTACGACCAAACTTTAACGTACAAAAATGCGAGATGTAACATCTTATTTCCGAGCTTTCATCAATTTACTTATGGCGTACTTCCATGTACAAAAACGTGGGGTGTTGTTACATCCCGCAATTTTTGTATGTTAAAGTTTCGTCGTAAGTTGATCGACGTAAGTTCGGGAATGGGATTATTTTTTAGATTATAAGCATCATGCTATCTCAAACAAGTGGTAAGTAAATTCGTAAAGGTGAAAAGGGAAGCAAGTCAAAGAAAATAAATTTTCGTCCAAGTTTGACATGTTGGGATAAAATACGGCCCAAGCTAAAATGCTCGGTATTTATGGACTAGCGTCATACAAGGTACCACAGGACCATGATTGTAAGGTGTATAAGGTATGTGAAAAGTGAGTCGTATTTTAAGTAAGTGAAAATAATTTTTAATTATGTGGGTAATTGATTAATTACCGGATAACGGGACATTACCTAATTTACTAATAAGTTTGGATAAAGATTAAAATCTCCAACCCACCCCCACATGGCAGCAAGCCACTTCTTAATCAAATGACTTTTAGTCATTGTTGATTAGGTGGCCAACAAATATGTTAGCTATAAAACACTTCATCTATAAACATCTTCAAGTACAAAATAAAAATATACTAGGCTTGGGATACCAGCTTGTCTTTTTCCCTTAAATAAAAATAGGATAATATAAGAAGAGGATAAAGTAGATAACCAAGTCAGTGTTACCTGTTGTGGTGACTTTGAAGCAAGAAAGTCTTGAAGTTATTGCTAATCCCTCCCAGCTCACATACATATAAATACTCATAAGATAGCAAATCATATATAGCTTTTCTCTCTCTTTCAATTGCGCCAATCAAGCAAGCTCTAACATGAAACCATCCCAACTCATATATAGAATCCCTTCTTGTACTCATCATTACAGTTCACTTATGGCTAACTTTTTCAGTAACTCCATCTTCTTCTACACCACAGTCAGACGTGAGGTTTTGGAGATTAGTAAGGTGATTTGTTACAAATTGCAACAAATTCGTACAAATTCCTACAGAATACTACAACCTGATTGCTTCAACCAACCAGATTTCTTAGCACATTAGCGTGAGATTTTGTGATTCTAAGGGAGTACGGTGCAACCTTTTCCAAGAATATCATACGGATTTTTTCCTACTCCAGGTATGTTAAGGCTATCCCTTCTTCCCTTTTGGCATGATCCATACGATACAAACAAAACGAGCAAATGCACAACTACCGTAAATGACTCTATTCATAAGTATTAGAGATGTCTATGTTCTTGAATTCCCATATGTCATATTATGTCTATTCATGAGTTAGAAAATACGTAAGTAGATAAAGTTTATTTCATGATATTAATCAAAGGTATAATGGTCTTATGACGTTCCGAGAGATTTTATTGACGTACTTCCCATGCATTGCATTCATTTATACATGTGCATAGACCCTTGACCAGACGGCGTTATATACGCGTATATATGTATATTATATGTATATGGGATATGGGAAAAGATTACGGTGTTATATATGCAACACCACCTGATCAGCTGGTATACGTTGATGAATTTGCCCACAGTGGCCGAGATGATACGATGGGATGCCCTCAGAGGCTTGATGATGTTATGAACACATGTACCTATGCACGACATGACATTCAGACGCATATGCATGACGCTATAAGTATTTCATGATTTACAGAGTTATCCAGACTTACAGGTTGAGTCATTACTCTATATTTCTTCTATGTCTTTTATGTACTTATTTATGTGCCTTACATACTCGGTACATTATTCGTAGACGTCCCTTTTTCCTGGGGACGCTGCATTTCGCAGGTCCCGATAGACAGGTCGAGAGTCCTCCAAGTAGGCTATCAGCTCAGCGGAAGATGTCGGTGCGCTCCATTTGCTTCGGAGTTGCTTGTTTGGTCAGTATAATTTAGACGCGTATTGTTTGGTATGGCGAGGCCCTTTTCCCGACCTTTATGTTAAGTGTGTACTCTTAGAGGCTTGTAGAAAGATGTCATGTATACGAATGCTCGTATGGCCTTGCCGGCCTATGTTTTGAGTTTACAAATGATCATGTTGGCTTTATAGGCCCATATATCACATGTATAAGTTTTTATATCAGGTTGGGTTGTCCTATATTGAGTATTCCTCTATGTTTATTCTGGTTAGTCCATGACGGCCCGTTTGGCCCATTTGCCAATTAAACTACAATAAGAAAGATATGTTATGTTGGTAGTCGATTAAGTAAGGTATCGGGTGTTCGTTGCGGCCCATAGGTTTGGGCCATGACAAAAGTGGTATCAGAGCAGTTCTATCCTAGGGAGTCTACAAGCCGTGTCTAGTAGAGTCTTGTTTATGGGTGTGTCGTGCACCACACTTATAAGCAGGAGGCTACAGGGCATTTAGGACTATCACTCTTTCTTCTTACTCTAGATCGTGTTGTAAATCTCACTTATAAGAACTCAAACTCCTAGCTTCTATTTCATTCGTAATAAGACGATACCTACAGTTGGTAAGAGATTGAATGTGGCTTGGAAGAGTTAAGTCAGAGGGACTCGATTTTTCATTATGCTTATGATGAGTAAATGTTAGGTCTTTAGTAGATCATGAGTGTACTAAGACGTGTAAGCCTCTTGATAAGGAGCCTTAAGGCAAGGATATCTATCCACCCCTATGGTGAAAGGAAATGAGAGATTCAGAAGACAGATACAAGTTTCAACAAGTAAAAGAAGCAAGATGAAGAAGGGTACGAGGCGCCCAGTTAATGAAGAATTATCAGTATTTACAATTCAGACAGAGGAATATAAGCCTTTTGAGTTACCTTCAACAATAATAGAGGTATGTACAATTGGTCACACCGATCTAAGTTACGCCCTATGGGGGCTAACAGAAGTAGTATAAGAAAAGGACGGATGTCAAGGTCCGGCTGGGGTTAGAGTAACCCAAAATGATGGATGGATTGTTTGCGTCAGTTGACATTTCCAAAGGATATTGCAAATGTGCTAATCCATCTCCTCGTGAGATACCCAGATGTTGCACTCTAAAATTGTACAACTAGATATGAGCACTACAAAGATAGGCACTGGAAGCCTTGAAGGGATAAATATTACCTTAGTGTGGCTCTCGTCCCAAGTAGAGGGAGAATGTTAGGCAGCCCGAAGAGCCAGTAGATGGAGCAAGGGGAGGTAAAAGCAAAAGAATGTCTTGTTAAAATTTTCAAAATAAAGTGATAGATAGAAATATTAGAAGGGAAGTACGAAGAGGGATAACGAAGCATTATGAGTGAGATGTGATACATGGATGACAATGGTAGAGTGTTACAGAATCTATAGTCAAATGAAGAAAGAGACGAGAGGTGATGGGCCTTAAGACAACAAAAGAGTATAGGTCATACAGTCACATCCTCATTTCGAGAAATAAGCTCACAACTCTAACGTGATTAACAGAAGGAAAAGTTAGACCCCAGAGTAATAGAAATCAATATGGACTGGTAAACAAGATAAACTAAACATGAATTAGGGACTGAATGATTTGATAATAGTCAGCATCATGAGAATTTCAGATTGTGTTCCGGCGATAATAGAATGGATAACAGAAGAAGATCCATGATGAATTCAGAGAATGGTCATTCAGGAAGACACTTCCCTAAAGCAAGCAATGTGAGCAAAGTTAAGCTTAAGGGACAGTATGTGCCAGTTACACTAAGTGTCACCATCGCGAGTAAGGAATTTTGTTGTCCTTGGTACAGAAGGATTACCGCAAGGCGAGTAAGGTTCATAGATGATGTAAAAGGATGCCAAAGATGAAGAGGAAAAACATCTATAGGCAGGTCGTCATAGCTCCAACTCTTAGTACTCCCAAAAGGGGGGAATATGGAATGATGTGGCATTAAGTCAGAATTAAGTGGATCTAGTAACTATGGAATGATAAAGGAAGAATGTGATAAAAATGAGAAAGGGATGAGATTGTAATTATTCAAATGTTACAGATATGCTATGATTCCAGAACATTATGTAATCACGGCGCCAAGAAAAGGAAGTAAGGGTTCCTGCCGGGGATGTTATTGATAGATAAGGAGCCAGTACGTGAGGTAAGTTACGACAAAGAAAATAACCTAAGAAAGATTACGCGAAATATGGATATAAGAATGGGCCAACGAGTAGTTAGTAGTTGATTCAGGAAGAGCCTAGTCATGACTAGACAAGAGATTACAGACAAACCAGCAGATCATGCAAGATAAATACAGTGAACCCCAACATGGAGAATTCAGCCTCGTAGTAATGTTATTATGATACTTGAGATATCTTCAAATAGGAGTCAGGGTAGTTAAAGTTACTGTATGAATATTACGGGAATAAAAGAGAGTGCCACTGGGAAGACTGTCAAAATATCAGTTCAGAAGCAACCCTATAAGCAAAAGGGGGCAGAAAGACCAGGAAAAGTAATAACTTACATTAGAGAAAGCTAAGAAGGAACGAAAGGAATTATTCGATCAATGATCCCGAGTTAGTTATTATGAACGCACTTAAGAGTTCGGAGTATAAGCCATGCAGCATATATGTTGACAATCATACAGTCGTAGAAGACTCCGGCATAAGTTAAGCCTGGGTCATAGACAAAGGATTAAATTGTTAAAGGATTGTATCATGGATATTCCATAGCGCCCATGAAAGGCTAAAAGTAATAACTAACACCATGAGCCGCAGATCGGAAGATATCTTAAGCCTACATAAAGGTTGATCAGAGGAAAGAGGAAACTAAAGAGTTACATCAACGAAGTAATTAAGGAGTCTGATTATTGGACCCAGAAAGTTATAGACATCATGATTGAGAACATTACAGAATCACTCCTAATATCAAAGGTACAAGAGAGATAGTATAACAAACATATTCTACAACGGCTCTACGATAAAGCCAGTTAGAAATTCACCAGCCTCATAAGAAATCAGTATGAAGCTCTCACCGAATCATGTAAAGAGGTGCAAGTATTATAATAGAAGTTCAAGTTGTGGATGTGAATAATACTTATGTGGAAGAGAGGTCATGAAAGAGATAGAAGATGTGACGTGAGATTTTAAGGTAAGTAAGGTAAAGGCGAACAACGTACGAGATACTCAAACACAGAAGGTTGTGAATAGTCCGTACTTCGGACAAAAGGCTAAAGGCACTGGGATTCAGCATCCAGGAATGATAGCGGCGATGTCAGTGGCATGTCTTCCAGCCTATGGTTTCTAGGTACCGAGAGATGTAGCCAAGAGAGTAAAAGAAGAATTAGAGATGATGTGATGACTCGCTTGATGTTCCAGAAAAGCATAAGGAAATCGGTCGCAAGCTAAAATATGATAGAACGACAAGGTTTTAGAAAGAATGGAGTAAGGATAAGAAAAGGGCAAGTGAGAAGGTGACGAAAATGGATAAGTCCTCGAGATTAAGCCCGTGAAAACAAAGGAGCTAATGGTTCCTCTAAGTTATAGAAAGCTCGGTAGAGCCTGAATGAACTCAAAGGAGTCTAAGATTAGTAGCATTTAGAAGAGATGGAATGCTGCCCTGGTAGTTGAATGAGGGTGTGATTGTCATAAATAAAGAATAATGTTTGGTCCTTCGATTGAGTAATGACTTGAAGAGGATTTCATGAATTGTAAGGGACTAAAATACCCATATAAGGTGAGTCACATTGGGATGCTATAAAGTACGGTTATGGAAATATAGTATCACCCCTAGGTAGATCAACCTAATTACTCCAGATGTCCCCAATGAGACGCGAGCCCTAGCGGCGGTGTTACATAAGAGATCAAATTATCAGTGGTAGATGATGGATCAACATTAAGGTGAATCAACAATAGATGGATAAAAGTTCAACAGTATGAGATGAGATTAGACCATCAGTCTTGAGGATAAGCAACAAGAGTAACCTGGAGTTGGTTGCAGACCTCAGCAACGATAAATCAAAGTAAGAGTTATGGTATAGTATGACCTACGTAGATGCAGTAAAGTCATACAAATGGATAACCAGGTCTATGAAATAAGATTTATCAATATTCGCAAGTTCTACAAAGTACCGAGCGAAAAACTTCAGTATATCTATAGATGCCCAGAGAGACATTTTATTAAGCTCTGTATATGTTTACAAAGTAAGGCCTAGAGATTGGCTAAAAGCTGGAGGAAAAAGGAGAGAAGAGTTGCATAGGCACGCTTACAAGGTCAGTATCGTAGAGGCTGCATGACAGAAGATAGCAACAGTTACGAGATTGGAAGTATTTCGATCACAAGTCATGGTGTGGGAAAGAGGCCTAAAGGGGAAAATCCCCTGGCCTTTGGATTTATTCATAGAACAGTTGCCTAGATGGCAAGGAGAGTACTAAAGTATTCACAAGAGCCATAGGTTATGAAAATGATAAGTGCATCAGTCAACATTCAAGGACGAATGTTCCAAAGGGAGGAATGATGTTACATCCCGCATTTTCGTATGTTAATGTTTCCTTGTAAGTTAATCGATGGGATTATTTTGAGATTATAAGCATCATGCCATTTCAAACAAGTGGTAAGTAAATTCGTGAAGGTGAGAAGGGAAGCAAGTCAAAGAAAATGAATTTTCGTCCAAGTATGACATGTTGGGATAAAATACGGCCCAAGCTAAAATACTCGGTATTCATGGACTAGCGCCATACAAGGTATCACAAGACCATGATAGTAAGGTGTATAAGGTATGTGAAAAGTGAGTCGTATTTTAAGTAAGTGAAAATAATTCTTAATTATGTGGGTAATTGCTTAATTACCGGGTAACGGGACAGTACCTAATTAACTAATAAGTTTGGATAAATATTAAAATCCCCACCCCACCCCCATGTGGCAGCAAGACACTTCTTAATCAAATGACTCTTAGCCATTGTTGATTAGGTGGCCAACAAATATGTTAGCTATAAAACACTTCATCTATAAACATCTTCAAATACAAAATAAAAATATACTAGGCTTGGGATACCGGCTTGTCTTTTTCCCTTAAATAAAAATAGGATAATATAAAAAGAGGATAGAGTAGAGAACCAAGTGAGTGTTACCTGCTGTGGTGACTTTGAAGCAAGAAAGTCTTGAAGTTATTGCTAATGCCTCCCAGCTCACATACATATAAATACTCATAAGATAGCAAATCTTATATATAGCTTTTCTCTCTCTTTCAATGGCGCCAATCAAGCAAGCTCTAACATAAAACCATCCCAACTCATATATAGAATCCCTTCTTGTACTCATCATTACACTTCAGTTATGGCTAACTTTTTCAGTAACTTCATCTTCTTCTACACCACAATCAGACGTGAGGTTTTGGAGATTAGTAAGGTGATTTGTTACAAATTGCTACAAATTCGTAGAAATTCCTACAAAACAGTACAACGTGATTTCTTCAACCAACGAGATTTCTTAGCACATTAACAACGTGAGATTTTGTGATTCTAAGGGAGTACGGTGCAACCTTTTCCAAGAATATCATACGGATTTTTCCCTACTCCAGGTATGTTAAGGCTATCCCTTCTTTCCTTTTGGCATGATCCATACGATACAAACGAAACGAGCAAAGGCACAACTTCCGTAAATTACTCTATTCATACAAGTATTAGAGATGTCTATGTTCTTGAATTCCTATATGTCTTATTATTCTATCATTTGTTCATGGGTCTCAGAAAATACGTAAGTTGATAAAGTTTGTTTCATGATATTAATCAGAGGTATAATGGTCTTATGATGTTCCGAGAGATTTTATTGACGTACTTCCCATGTATCGCATTCATTTATAGATGTACATTGACCCATGACCATATGGCGTTATATACACGTATATATGTATATTATATGTATATAGGATATGGGAAAAGGTTACGGCGTTATATACGCACCACCACCTGATTAGCTGGTATACGTTGATGATTTTTCCCACAGTGGCCGAGATGATATGATGGGATGCCCTCAGAGGCTTGATGATGTTATGAACATATGTACCTATGCACGACCTAACATTCAGACGCATATCAATGACACTATAAGTATTTCTTGATTTACAGAGTTATCCAGACTTACAGGTTGAGTCATTTACTCTATATTTCTTCCATGTCTTTTATGTACTTATGTATGTGCCTTACATACTCGGTACATTATTCGTACTGACGTCCATTTTGCCTGGGGACGCTGCATTTCATGCCCACAGGTCCCGATAGACAGGTCGAGAGTCCTCCAAGTAGGCTATCAGCTCAGCGGAAGATGTTGGTGCGCTCCATTTGCTCCGGAGTTGCTTGTTTGGTCAGTATGATTTAGACGCGTATTGTTTGGTATGGCGGGGCCCTGTCCCGACCTTTATATTAAGTGTGTACTCTTAGAGGCTTGTAGACAGATGTCGTGTATACGAATGCTTGTATGGCCTTGTCGGCCTATGTTTTGAGTTTACAAATGATCATGTTGGCCTTGTACGCCCGTATATCATATGTGTAAGTTTTTATATCAGGCTGGTTCGTCCTATATTGAGTATTCCTCTATGTTTATTCTGGTTAGCCCATGACGGCCCGTTTGGCCCATTTGACAATGAAAGTACAATAAGAAAGATATGTTATGTTGGTACTCGATTAAGTAAGGTATCGGGTGCTCATTGCGGCCCACAGATTTGGGTCGTGACAGGTGTAACATCATTCCCCCCTTTGGAACATTCGTCCTCGAATGTTGACTGATGCACTTATCATTTTCATAACATATATCTTCCGAATACTTTAGTACTCTCCTTGCCATCTAGGTACTGTTCTGCGAATAAATCCAAAGGCCAAGGCATTCCCCCATTTAGTCCTCTTTCTCATGCCACGACTTGTGGTCAGAATCCTTCCAATCTCGTAACTGCTGCTACCTTCTATCATGCATCCTGTATGACTCTGACCTTGTAAATGCGCCTATGTGACTCTTCTCTTCTTTTTCCTCCAGCTTTTAGCCAATGTCTAGGTCTCACTTTGTGAACATATACAGAGCTTGATAAGATGTCCCTCTGGGCATCTATAAGTATACTGAAGCTCTTCGCTCGGTACTTTGTTGAACTTACAAATATTGTTATATCTTATTTCATAGACCCGGTTATCCATTCGTATGACTTTACTGAATCTAGGTAGGTCATACTATACCATAACTCTTACTTTGATTTATCATTACTGAGGCCTGCTACCAAACTCCAATTTATTCTCGCCGCTTATCCTATATGCGTAAATCTAAGTCCTTTAATGCTTCTTCATTACTGTTCATCTTAAGAATGATGGCCTAATCTCATATAATGTGGTTGCACTTTTATCCATCTATTGTTGGTTCACCTTAATGTTGATGTATAATCTACCACTTGATAACTTGACCTTTTATGTAACACTGTCCCTAGGGCTCACGTCTCATCGGGAAACATCTTAAATGATTAGACTGATCTACCTGGGGGCGATACTGTACTTCCATAACCTTATTTCATAGCATCCCAATGTGATTCTCCTTATAAGGGTATTTTATTCCTGTACAATTCATCAAATCCTAACTCAATCGAAGGCCCAAACGTCATCCTTTATTTATCGCAATTACACTCTCATTCTATTGCCAGGGCAGCATTCCATCTCTCCTAAATGCTATTAGTCTTAGACTCCTTTGAGTTCGCTCAGGCTATGCGGAGCTTTCTATAACTTAGAGAAACCATTAGCTCTCTTGTTTTCATGGACTTAATCCTAAGGACTTATCCATTCTCGTCACCTTCTCACTCGCCCTTTCTTATCCTTACTCTTGTCTTCTAGAACCTCGTCGCTTTACCATACAATAGCTTGCGACCTACACATATCTATTTATATTACTAGCAACCTTTCAACTTGCTTGCATCATAGATTTCCTTATGTCATTTTGGGACATCAAGCGAGACATCACCTCGTCTCTAACTCTTCTTTACTCTCTTAATCAGGCTTCTCGATACCTAGAAACCATAGGTTGGAAGACATGCCACTGACGATGCCGCTGTCATTCCTAGATATTGAATTCCCGCACTAGAGCCTTCTATCCGAAGTAAGGACTATTCACAACCTTCTGCATTTGAGTATCTCGTACGTTGTTCACCTTTACCTTACTTACCTTAAAATCTTGCATCACATCTTCTATCTCTTTCATGACTTCCCTTCCACATAGGTATAATTCACATCCACAACTCGAAGCTCTATTATAATACTTGCACCTCTGGTGTATACACAATCCGGTGAGAGCTTCATGTTGACTTCTTATGAGGCTGGTACTATTCTAACTGCTTTATCATAGGGCCGTTATAGAATATGGCTATTGTACTATCTCTCCTGTACCTCTGATATTAAGAGTGGTCCTGCAATTTTCTCAATCACGATTTCTATTATTTTCTGGGTCCAATAATTAGACTCCTGATTTACATAGTTGGTGTAACTCTTTAGTTTCCTCTTCCCTCTAATCAACCTTTATGTAGGCTTAAGCTATCTTTCGATCTACGGCTCATGGTATTAATTATTACTTTAGCCTTTCATGGGCGTTATGGAATATCCATGATACAATCTTCTAACAATTTAATCCTTTGTCGATGCCCTGGGCCCAATTTTTTGTTTTAACTTATACCGGAGTCTTCTACGGCTGTATGAATGTTAGTATATATGCTGCATGGATAATATTCCGAAATCTTAAGTGCGTTCATGACGTAACTAACTCTGGATTATTAATCAAATGATTCTTTCCATTCCTTCTAGCTTTCTTTAAATGTATGGAATTAATTTTCCTGGTCTTCCTGCCCCCTTGTTGCGTGCATACTTAGCTTACCTTAGTGCCCACACATATTGAATTTCATACAACTCATGTGATCTTAAATAACACTTCTGATTTTACATCCCGTTCATTAGCCACGGTAGGTGCCACTTTCTTATGGAGTCCATACAATGTTGTTGTGAGACTTTTGTTACAAGTTCATTTCCTCTTTAGTTCACTGTGCTTAGGCTGAAGCCTTCTTCCTTATTCCCTCAGCTAGTCTTTCGTTTTAGTACTTAGGGAGGACCCTCTGACTCTTGTGAAGCTGGGAGCTTATTACATCGTATACTAGACGGAATTTTTGATGCTCTCCATCGCCTATAATTATCCGCAGTTACTTATCTCCATGCCCTTGTACTCGTAGGGTTGCTTCTGGACTGAAGTTTTGACTCTCTTCCTAGTGGGACTCTTTTTTATTTCCGTAACACTCATACGGTGCCTTTAACTACCCCAACTCCTATCTGAATATTTCTCAAGGATCACGATGTCATAACTGCGAGACTGAATTCACTATGTTGGGGTTTACTATGTTTATCTTGCACGATCTGTTGATTCGTCTGTAACCTCTGTTCTAGCCATAACTAGGCTCTTCCTGAATCAACTACCAACTACTCGTTGGCCTATTCTCATATCAATATTTCGCATAATCTTTCTTGGGTTATGTCCTTTGTCTTAACTTACGTCTCGCACTGGCTCCTTATCTATCCATAACATCTCGGGTAGGAACCCTTACTTCCTCTCCTTAACATCGTGTTTGCATAATGTTCTGGAATCGTAGCATATCTGTAGGATTTGGATAAGTGCAATCTCATTCCTTTCTCATTTTTTTTTTTTTTTTTGCATTCTTCCTTTATCATTCCATAGCTACTAGAACCACTTAATTCTGACTTCATGCCACATCACTCCATATTTCCCCTTTTAGGGGAGTACTAAGATTTAGAGCTGCGACGATCTACCTATAGATGTTTTACCTCTTCATCTTTGGTGTCTTTTCGCATCATTGATGACCCTTACTCGCCTTACGGTAATCCTTCCGTAACAAGGATAACAAAATTCCTTACTCGCGAGGGTGACACTTAATGTAACTGGCACATACAGTCCCTTAAGCTTAATTTTGCTCACATTGCTTGCTTTAAGGAAGCGTCTTCCTGAATGATCAGTCTCTGAATTTCTCATGAATCTTCTTCTGTTGTCCATTATATTATCGCCAGAATGCAATCTGAAATTCTCATGATGCCGACTATTATCAAATTACTCAGTCCCTAATTCATGTTTAGTTTATTTTGTTCACCAGTCCATACTGATTTCTATTACTCTAGGGTCTAACTTTTCCTTCTGGTAGTCGCGTTGGAATTACGAACTTATTTCTCAAAATGATGATATGACTTTATGACCTATATTTTTTTTGTTGCCTCAAGGCCTGTTACCTCTCGCATTTTCCTTCACTTGACTATAGACTTTTTAATATTGTCATCTTTTTAATCTACCATTGTCATCCATGTATCACATCTTACTCATAATGCTTCATCAACCTCTTCTTATTTTCCGCTAACATCTCTGTCTATCACTTTATTTTGAAAACTTGAACAAGACATTCTTTTACTTTTAGCTCCCCTTGCTCCATCCATTGCTCTTCGAATTGCCTAACATTCTTTCTCTACTAGGGAAGGGAGCCACACTAAGGTAATTTTCATCCTTTCAAGGCTTCTAGTGCCTACCTTTGTAGTACTCATATCCAGCTGTACTAATTTAGAGTGCACCATCTGGGTGTCTTACAAGGAGATCTATTAGCACATTTGCAATATCGTTCGTAAATGTCAACTAATGCAAACAATCCTTTCACCATTTTGGGTCACTCTAACCCCAGCCGGATCCTGATATTCGTCCTTCTCTTATACTACCTCCGTTAGTCCCCATAGGGCTTAATGAGATGGGTGTGTCCAATTGTACATACCTCTGTTATTGTTGAAGGTAACTCAAAAGGCTTATATTCCTCTGCCTGAATTGCAAGTGATGATAACCTTTTCTAGCTGAGTACCCCGTACCCTTCTTCATCTTGCTTCTTTTACTTGTTGAAACTTGTATCTACCTTTTGATTCTCTCATTGCTTTTTACCATATGGGTGGATAGATATTCATGCCTTAGGGCTCCCTTTCCAGAAGTTCACACGTTCTTGGTACACACATGAGCTGATGGAGACCTTACATTTGCTCATTATAAGCATGATGCAAAATTTGAGTTCCTCTGACTCAAGTCTTCTACAGCTATATCTCTTACCAACCGTCTTTCTGGATGTAGGCATCATCGTATTATTAATAAGATAGAGTGTAAGAGTTTGAATCCTTATAACGAGCTCTACCACACAATCTGGAGTAAGAAGAAAGAGTGACAGTCCTAAATGTCCTGTAACCTCCTGCTTATAAGTGTGGTGCACATCACACCCATAAACAAGACTCTACTAGACACGGCTTATAGACTCCCTAGGACCGAACTGCTCTGATACCACTTTTGTCACGACCCAAACCGATGGGCCGCGACGGGCACCCGGTACCTTACTCAACCGAGTACCAACGTAACGTATTTTTCTTATTACATCCTCATAGATAGTGGGCCAGAAGGCACGTCATGATACAACCAGAGTAACCATGAGGGAATACCCGACATAGAACGATCCAACCTGATATAGAAACTTATACCTGTGACATACGGGCCTATAAGGCCAATGTGATCCGTTATATATTTTAAATATAGGCCGGCAAGGCCATACAAATATCCGTATAAATGACATATATCTACAAGCCTCTAAGAGTACATACTTATCATAAAGGTTGGGACAGGGCACCGCCATACCAAACACTATACGTCTAAATCATACTGACCAAACAAGCAACTCCGGAGCAAATAGAGCGCACCAACATCTTCCGTTGAGCTGATAGCCTACAAAGAGGACTCTCGACCTGTCTATTGGGGCCTGTGGGCATGAAACACAGCGTCCCCAAGAAAAAGGAACGTCAGTACAAATAATGTACCAAGTATGTAAGGCATGAAAATCAGTAAATAATAGACAAGAGAGAAACATGGAGTAAAAGACTCGACATGTAAGTCTGGATAACCCTGCAAATCATGAAATACTTATAGTGTCATGCATATGCGTATAAATGTCATGTCGTTTATAGGTACGTGTGCTCATATCATCATCAAGCCTCTGAGGGCATCCCATCATATCATGTCACTGTGGGCAAAATCATCAACGTATACCAGCTGATCAGGTGGTAGTGCATATATAACGCCATAACCTTTCCCATATCCCATATACATACATATATATAACGCCATCTAGTCATGGGTCAATGTGCATGTATAAATACATGAAATGCATATGAAATACGTTAATAAAATCTCTTGGTACGTCATAAGACCATTATGCCTCTGATTAATATCATGAAATAAACTTTACCAACTTACGTATTTTCTGAGACCCATGAACAGATGATAGAATAATATGACACATGGGGAATCAAGAACATAAGCATCTCTAGTATTTCTATGAATAGAGTCACTTATGGAAGTTGTGTATTTACTCATTTTGTTTGTATCGTATGGATCATACCAAACGGAAAGAAGGGATAGCCTTAACATACCTGAGCCGATTCTCTTGACAATCCCTCTAACATACGTCAATTGCAACAAAAACGTAACGACAGATCGAAGTAGGGGAGAATCCGTATGATATTTTTGAGAAAGATTATACCATACTGCCTTAGAACCACAAAATCCCATTGCTATTATGCTAAATAGTTTTGTATGAATTTGTTTTTATTGAAGAACTCATGTTACATGTATATACATGTTCTTGCATGAACTTGCTGAAGCAAACTCACGTTACTTTATCTCACTTTGTAAAAGAGTCAAATGAATCTTGTTTTAGATTTTCCATCCGTAAGTGTCTCCCTTAAAGACATATGAAAGTCCTTTACAATTAAGATTTATGGGCCCCATTTGCGTAATGACTAAGCCACCCAAAATTCACCTAACTTTGCGATTTTCCAACATAATTCATGAGTCACTACTTATAGTGATGGGCTGCCACATAAATGGTTATAAGACTTATCCAAAAATCATCCACTTAATTCCTTAATAAACTTATTAATCCTCCACTAATTCAATAATTAACCAATTATCCATATAATTAAGAATTATCTCAAATTACTTATAATACTACTCACTTTTAACACACTTTATACATCTTGCTATCATGGTCATGTGATACCTTGTATGGCACTAGTCCATAAATACAGGGCATTGTAGCTTAGACCGTATTTTATCCCAAAATGTCAATCTTCGCTGAAATTTGTTTTCTTCGAATTGCTTACCCTCTTACCTTCACGAATTTACTCATCACTTGTTTGAAATATCATAATGCTTATAATCTCAAAATAATCTCATTTCCCGAACTTGCATCGATTAACTTACGACAAAATGTTAACGTAAAAAAAATACGGAATGTAACATCTTATTTCCGAACTTTCATCAATTTACTTATGGCGTACTTCCACGTACGAAAATGTGGGGTATAACAATATCTGAGAAGCATGCCTATTTTCCGTAACTGTGAATGAGCTAAGCATCATATCTTAGAATAATTACTTGTACTGCTCTAATTATATTGTTACGAGTTGTTCTTGATTATTGGTGTTGGACTCTGACCGTTTTTCCAAGCTCGTCACTGCTTTTAACCTAAGGTTAGGTTTGTTACTTATTGAGTACATGAATTCGGTTATACTCATACTACGCTTCTGCACCTTGAGCGCAGATTTTGGAGCTGATGTTGCTATGTATAGCGGGAACTAAAATTGAAGATGTAACTGCGTTTGTTTATAACTGCCTCTTGTTTATGGTAGCTTTAGATTTATAAGAATCTATTTATATACATTTCGGACAGATGATGTATTTATTTCATACTAGCTTCGTAAACTCTAAATCTTAGAAGCTCATTATTTGTACTATGAGTCCTTTGGGAATTGTATAATGTTCAGTTATTTTATTATATTTTTCTTAGTAAATCTCAATTGATTTGGATTGTTGTTAATTGGTTTACCTAGCAGGTCGGGTTAGGTGCCATCATGAATAGTTAGATTTTGGGTCGTAACATATAAATAGAGCTGTCATAGTAGTACAGATTAAAAAAATGATAGATAGGTTGGAGATGTTTAAAGAGTCAAAGAAAGCACAAAAATATAAGAAAAAGTTGCAGAAAATAGCTGTATAGATAGGATACACTCATGTTTTTCTGTGAGGAGGTGATCTCTTGATTGTAATTGTTTGATTGATATCAATGGTAATTCACAATGTTACTAAAAAAAGTTGGTGAATTTATTTTCTTGTTTAGGGTACCAAACTCCTGGAGGCTAAATGGCCAATTGTTGCATGTTGCAGCCCCAAATTTCTTTTTCTTTTTTCTCTAATTATAATAGCTCAGTCCATGAATATTGGGACATCGAAAAATAATATTTTTCTTATGTGATTTTATCCTATATATATAATTAGGAAAGTATTTACATGTTCAGTTACGGGTGGAGTGGATGAAATGGATATTGGCATCTGGAGTCCCGTGTGACAGGAAAGTGCCACCGATACTCAAAGGTAAGTTTTATTGAGCGATAGTTAGACCAGCCATTTTGTATGGGGTTGAGTGTTGGCCGGCTAAGAACTCACATATCAAGAAGATGGAAGTAGTAAAAATAAGGATGTTGAGGTGGATGTGCGAGCACACTAGGATGGATAAGATTCGGAATAAAGATATTCGGGAGAAGGTGGGCGTGGCTCCTATGGATGCCAAGATGCGAGAAGCGAGACACAGATAGTTAGGGCACGTGCGGAGGAGAAGCCCGGATGCCCCGATAAGGAGGCGTGAGCGGTTAGTTTTGGCGGGTATGAGAAGAGGTAGAGGGCGGCCTAAGAAGTATTGGGGAGAGGTGATCAGACAGGACATGACGTGGATTCAGATTTCCGAGGACATGGCCCTTGATAGGAAGGTGTGGAGGTCATTAGGGTTATAGGTTAGGAGGTAGTTAAGCATTTCTTTTCTACTTCGTACCGGCGTGAGGCTAGTCTGATAGGGTTTTGTCTCCGACTGCTAGTGGTTAATGTTGTGTTCACACTATTTTCCCTTTTTATTGTGTCGTGCTTTATTTACTGATTATTGTTATTGCTTTTTCTCTATTTTCTGGTTCTTATGATGATGTTATTATTTTTTGTTTTTTGTTGATGGTACTGATATAGTATTTCTTTTCGTCGTCTTGAGCCGAGGGTCTTTCGGAAATAACCTCTCTACCTTTTCGGGTAGGGGTAAGGTCTGCGTACACACTACCCTCCCCATACCTTACTTATGGGATTTTACTAGGTGTTGTTGTTGTTATTGTATTTACATGTTTAGTTAGCTTTTTCCATTTACAAAAAGAAACTAATTTTTTTTTATAATAAATAAATCCGGTCAAAAGTTACAATTCATAAGCAAATGTGATGACCTGATAGGTCATCTCATGTTTTGAAACCCAATTCTGTGATCCGAAGTCTTAAAAATCATGTTTTAGCCTTCCTCGATTTGCGTGCACAGTTCGGGCGTCTTTCCGGAAAGCTTTTATGTTTAAAACTGATAAAAATAAGAAATTTTCCCTAAAAATATCATTTGAGTTGACTTCGGTCAACATTTATGGTAAACGGACCCGGATTTGTGTTTTCACAGTCCCGGTGGATTGTATCGTGATTTGGGACTTGGGTATGCTCGGAATCGAAATCGAAAGTCCCTAGCCCGATATATCGAACTTTGTCGAAATGCGATATCTGCACCTGATCAAATATGACTTAGACTGGATTTTTTGTTCATTCTCCAAATTTTCAAACTCAAGAACCCTAGAGGCGATACTTTTCTTCCCCAAATCGTTGGTAAGTGATTCTAAACTAGTTTCTTTCAATCTTCCACTACATTTCCTTAGATTTCAACCAAAAATATTATGTTTTCATGGTAGAAATAGGAGGTTTTGGGTAGACTTAGGGATTTTTGTAAATTGGGAATTTAGACCTCAAATTGAGGTTAGATTCCAAAACAAATTATATAATCGGGCTCAGGGGTGAATGGGTAATCGGGTTTTGGTCCGAATTTCGGGTTTGGACCAAGCGGCCCAATTGTTGACTTTTGTTGACTTTATCAATAATGGCCTAAATTGAATTCTTTGCAATCGTGGTAGTTCCTAAAGCTTAATTTGAATTGTTTGGTTGGTAATTTTCTAGATTTTATTGGTTCGGAGGCTTGTTTGAAAGAAAAAGTCGTGGTTGAGATTTGAGTTTGGCCGTTGGAACGAGGTAAGTGTCGTGGTTAACCTTGGCTTGAGGGATTAGGACTTATTTGCTTATCTACTACGTGATTAGATGTTGGGTACAACATATATGTGAGGTGACGAGTACCTATGCTTTGTTGTCGGGTTTAGCATGCGGGTGGGTCTTATTCTTGTAATTATTGCTTCCCAAGATCATATTATCCACGCTTACTAATTAATCGTTAAGTTGATCGTTCTTTTCATGTTTACGAACTTTTGGTAGTAATTGAGTAAAGGTTTAAATTTGAGGTTGGTATTGTGGAACCAAATATTGAAGTAAGACTTGTTCTTGGTATTTTAATCTCCCTGTTGTCATTTGTTCATTGATTTTTGGTAAGGGAGAGTGTTAATGCACGAAGGGTGATGTCATGCCGTATTGTGAGTGTTAATGCACGAAGGGTGATGCGGTACCATATTGTTAGTGTTAATGCACGAAGGGTGATGTTGTGAAATATTGTGAGTGTTAATGCACGAAGGGTGATGTCGTGCCATGTTATGAGAGTTAATGCACGAAGGGTGATGCCGTGCCATTTCTATTGATTTTATGGTAAGGTTGAGAGTAAAAGCACGAAGGGTGATGCCGTGAATTTTTCCTTTACTGTGTTTACTTGTTCTTATTGGTTCATAGTATATTGGTTGTTCAAGTTACCATTCTGTTGTAGTTCTCTATCTCGCATTCCCCTCAGCATGTTTCCCCCTCCCGATATTATCTGTCTAGTTTTCCATTGCTGTTATTTGTACATATACTGTTAAATTGCACAGGTTTATCATGTAGGTGTCTTGTCATAGCCTCATCACTACTTCGTCGAGGATAGGCTCGACACTTACTATTACATGGGGTCGGTTGTACTGATACTGCACTCTGCACTTCCTGTACAGATTTTAATATTGGTCCCAGCTGATCGAGAGGCGTAGCAGCTCGGACTAGTTCATCGAAGACTCAAGGTAGATCTGTCGGCGTTCGCAGGCCTTGAAGTCCCCGTCTATCTTTTCTGTTTTTGATGTTTCTTTCGTTCAAACACTTGTATTCCTTTTTTATTGGTAAATCCTAAAAGGTCATCTCATGTTTTGAAACCCAATTCTATGATCAGAAGCCTTAAAACCCATGTTCTAGCCTTTCTCGATTTGCGTGCACAGTCCGGGCATCTTTTCGAAAAGATTTTATGTTAAAAACTGATAAAAATAAGAAATTTTGCCTAAAAACTTCATTTGAGTTGATTTCGGTCAATATTTTTGGTAAATGGACACGAATTCATATTTCGGTCCCCGTGGGTCCGTAACGTGATTTGGACTCGGGCGTATGCCCGGAATCAAAATCGGAAGTCCCTAGCCTGAGATATCGGACTTTGTCGAAATTTGAAAGTTAAAAGCTTAATGAATTGAAAATGTTTGACCAATGTTTGACTTTTTAGATAACGGGTCTGTATTTTGGTTTCGGAACCCGGTATAGGTCCAATACTATATTTATTACTTTTTTGTGAAATTTGGTGAGAAACCGAGTTGGTTTGACGTGATTCGGACATCCTGTTGTAAAAATAGAAGTTTTAAAGTTTTCTCGAAAATTCCATTTGATTTGGTGCTCACTTCGTAGTTCTAGATGTTATTTTTGTGTTTTGATCGCGCGCAAGTTCGTATGATATTTTTAGACTTGTGTGCACTTTTGGTTTAGAGCCCCGAGGGCTCGGTTGAGTTTCGGATAGGCTACGGAGTGATAATTGGACTTAGAGCATTGCTAGTGTGCTTCAGTTTTATTGCAGGCCTCAGACCTCGCAATTGCAAGGTCAATCATCGTATTGGTGACCACTGTTGGGTTCACATTTGCGATCTACTCATCGCATTTGCGAAGAGTAGCTGGGAAGGCCAGAGTTCGCATTTGCGAAGAGGGACAGGGGGAGGCGGTGATCGCTAATGCGATCAAATGGTCGCATTTGCGGAGACCATTGGTCGCAATTACTAACCATTCTTCGCATTTGTGAAGAAACCAGAAGTGTGAAGAGCTTCGAATTTGCGATGGCTTCTTCACATTTGCCGGGTTTGCATTTGCGAACCCCAGGTCGCAAATGCGACATCTGCACCTGATCAAATATGACTTAGACGGGATTTTTGCTTCATTCTCCAAATTTTCAAACTCAAGAACCCTAGAGGCGATTTTCCAAAGAACTTTTCCTCCCCAAATCAATGGTAAGTGATTCTAAACTAGTTTCTTTCAATCTTCCATTATATTTCCTTAGATTTCAACCAAAAATCTTGTGTTTTCATGGTAGAAATTGGGGGTTTTGGGTAGAATTAGGGATTTTTGTTTGGGGATTTAGACCTCAAATTGAGGTCGGATTCCAAAATAAATTATATAACCGGGCTCGGGAGTGAATGGATAATCGGGTTTTGGTCCAAATTTCGGGTTTGGACCAAGCGGGCCCAGGTGTTGACTTTTTCAATAATGGCCTAACTGAATTCTTTGCAATCGTAGGTAGTTCCTAAGGCTTAATTTGAATCGTTTGGTTGGTAATTTGCTAGATTCTATTGGTTCAGAGGCTTGTTTGAAAGGAAAAGCCGTGGTTGAGCTTTGAGTTTGGCCGTTGGAGCGAGGTAAGTGTCGTGGTTAACCTTGGCTTGAGGGATTAGGAATTATTTGTCTATCTACTACGTGATTAGATGTTGGGTACAATGTATAGGTGAGGTGACGAGTACCTATGAGTTGTTGTCGGGCTATAGCATGCGGGTGTGTCTTATTCTTGTAATTGTTTCTTCCCTTGATCATATTATCCATGCTTAGACTAATTAATCGTTAAGTTGATCGTTCTTATCATGTTTACGGACTTTTGGTAGTAATTGAGTAATGATTCAAAGTTGAGGTTGGTATTGTGGAACCAAATATTGAAGTAAGGCTTGTTCTTGTTATTTCTATCTCCCTGTTGTCATTTATTTATTGCTTTTTGGTAAGGGAGAGTGTTAATGCACGAAGGGTGATGCTGTGCCGTATTGTGAGTGTTAATGCACGAAGGGTGATGCCGTGCCATATTGTGAGTGTTAATGCATGAAGGGTGATGTCTTGCCATATTGTGAGTGTTAATGCACGAAGGGTGATGTCGTGGCATGTTATGAGAGTTAATGCACGAAGGGTGATGCCGTGTCGTTTCTATTGATTTTATGGTAGGGTTGAGAGTAAAAGCACGAAGGAAGATGCCGTGCATTTTTTCTTTACTGTGTTTACTTGTTCTTATTGGTTCATAGTATATTGGTTGTTCAAGTTACCATTCTGTTGTAGTTCTCTATCTCGTATTCCCCTCAGGATGTTTTCCCCTCCCGATATTATCTGTCTAGTTTTCCATTGTTGTTATTTGTACATATACTGTTAAATTGCACAGGTTTATCATGTAGGTATCTTGTGATAGCCTCGTCACTACTTCGTCGAGTTTAGGCTCGACACTTACCAGTACATGGGGTCGGTTGTACTGATACTGCTCTCTGCACTTCCTGTGCAGATTTTGGTATTGGTCCCAACTGGTCGAGAGGCGTAGCAGCTTGGACTAGTTCATCGGAGACTCAAGGTAGATCTGTCGGCGTTCGCAGACCTTGAAGTCCCCGTCTATCTTTTCTGTTTTTACTGTTTCTTTCGTTCAAACAGTTGTATTCCTTTTAGGCTTTTTATTGGTAGTAAATCCTAGAAGTTCGTGAATTGTGACTCCAAATCCGGGTGGTAGTAAATATTGAAGTTTTTATATTATTCAGCACTTGTTGTATTTCATTTTAGCTTATTTTCTGTTATATACTGAATTGAACAAGGATTGGCTTAATAATTCTATAACGTCAGCTTGCCTAGCGAGTGAAACGTTAGGCGCCATCACGGTCCCGACGGTGGGAATTTCTGGGTCGTGACAACAAATTTTATACAACTTTTTATTGTACAAAATTCAGTCATAACTTGTAATTTATGTATAACGTATATACAACTATATAATTGTTTGTTGTACAAAATCCGACCAAACACATACAACTTTTACTATTTATGTAGTTGTATATATTTTATATGCTGTTTGTACATCCGACATACGATTTGCATACTATTTATTTATGTTTTCTTCTTCAAGTTTCAATCTGAAATTCGACCAAAACCAACTCGAATCTCTATAAAACTCCCTCAAAATTGAGATATAAAATTCATAGAATAATTTCAATCATTTGCAATCCAATCCAAATAAATGATAAATTCGTAAAACCTAATTTTTGAACTGAAATCTTTAAAGATTTTTAATGGCTGCCAATGAAGTTTATATGAGAGCCTCTCTTTCGATCTTTTACTTTGCCCGTTCCTTTTTTATTAGCAATGACACTATACCTACTAATGATGTGCAATTTCAAAGTCACTTGTATGAACAATCTTATTTTACTATTTCTATTTCAACTTAATACAATACTTGCAGATCAAATTTTTTTTATTTTTTTTACAATTTGTTCCATCATTTCTACTTCAGATAAACCCAACTTTTTGAGCTTTGAAGCTCCAAAACTCTCCTAACTTCTCCAGCAAACAACAACTCATTTATCGTTATGATGGAATGGGAAAGGAAAAGAAGGGAGAGAAAACGGAAAAGAGTGGAGTCTAATACATTAAGTAATAACCTCTCAAAAAGAGGTAAATAAATTTACATTACAATGTAGCATATAGGGGAAAGTGCATAGTTAGCCACTAATTAGAGATGTACTTACTTTTAAGCCACTGTTTAAAATGTATTTACTCTTTAGTCATTGTTTTAATAAAATTTTACCTATCCGGACGAAAATACCCCTGTGGTAGACATGGTGTCCTTAACTTCAAGAGTGTTGTGTGAATATTAAGGACAAAGTGTCTTGAATTAGCACCTTCTGTTTTAAACTTTAGAATATATTGTTCTTAACTTCATATGTGCAGTGTAAATGTTAACTTTATGAGTGTTGTGTAAATATTAAGGACAAAGTGTCCTGTATTTGCATATTTTGTTGTTAAACTTTAGGACATCATGTCCTTAACTTTATATGTGCAGTATAATGTTAAGGACATGGTGTCCTTAACTTCATGTGTGCAGTATAATGTTAAAGACATAATGTCCTTAACTTCATGAGAGTTGTGTAAATATTAAGGACATGGTGTCCTTAACTTCGTGAGTGTCGTATAAATATTTAGGAAAAAATTTCCTGTATTTGCACCTTCTGCTATTAAACTTTAGGACATCATGTCCTTAATTTCATGAATGTTGTGTAAATATTAAGGACAAATGTCCTTAATATTTACATGACACTCACCCTTAATATTTACACAGCGCTCATGAAGAAAGGGTAAAACCATCTTTTCGCATTAATTTTAATAGAGTAGTGGCTATTTTTGCTCAGCATTAAAAATACTGAATAAAAACTAAATACCACATTAAAAAGTGGCTACTCCACGCCATTTCTACAAGCATATATAAGTAAAAAAAAATCCCTTTCCTTAGTCCTCTAATGGGGGTCTTTTACAAATACCCAGGCGGGACAAAATATTTACCCGCCACTGCCTACATAGTTTGCCCCTACCCATTTTTTAAATACTCAGTCAAAAGCCTACCAAATGAAGTCAAATTAAGCTACTAAACCAAGCTAAACAAAGCCAAATCAAGCCGATTCAAGTCAAGCCAAGCAAATCAACCAAAGCCAATTCAAGCCAAGCTAAGCCAAACCAAAGCAAGGCAAGCCAAGCCAAACCAAGCTAAGTTAAGTCAAATGGGTAATGGATGGGTAGGTAGAGGTAATTAATTTTAATTGGGTAGGTATATATTGTAAATAGTTTTCAAATGGGTAGGAAAGGGTAATTATTTTAAGCTCAATGGATATTTTGCATAAATTGCTCTCCTCTAATTGTAAAAATTGCGTGGGGTAGCCATTTTTTAAAGTGGTATTTACTTTTTATCCAACATTTTTAATGTTGAGCAAAAGTAGCCACTAGTCTATTAAATTTAGTATGAAAAGACGATGTTACCCTTTCTTCTATCTCTTTTCTGTCCATGTTCTCTTCCTTGCCAGTCTCTTCGTCTCTCTTTTCTCCTGAAATCGTAAGATTTAACAATAGATACACTGAAGAACGCGCAATGATGGATGACAAACAACTGCCTTGCAAGATAAATCGCTATCCACAACCCACATAACAAACTGTTCAAGTCATTTTTGTATCGTCTCTGAACCTATTTTAGGGGACCAAAAGTGTCACGACCCGGATTTCCCACCCTCGGGAATCGTGATGGCGTCTATTAGAGAAAGCTTGGCAAGCCAATCAACTGAATTATTTACTTGGTTTTCATTTTTAATTTAGTAACAATTTAGAACCAACAATTAATAAACAACATAATTTAATAGGCGGAAGACTAAATTTCAAAGTTTTAATAGTGCTACCAATATCAATCCATAACAATCTACCCAAGACTGGTGTCACAACTTCACAGACTGTCTAGGAGTACTACAAATAAAGGTCTGAAAGAAATAATACAACTCTGTCTCTGGAAATACAAGAAAGAAATAGGAATAATAGCTAGGAGGAGACGCCAAGGCCTGCGGACGCCTGCAGGACTACCTCGGGTCGCCTGATGAACGTGAAACAGCAATCTCACTGCGGTCCGTAATCTACAGCACTGGGATCTGCACAAAAGAGTGCAGAGTGTAGTATCAGCACAACCGACCCCATGTGCTGGTAAGTGCCTAGCCTAACCTCGGCGAAGTAGTGACGAGGCTAGGACCAGACTACCAAAATAAACCTGTGCAGTTAAATCATATACAGCAGAACAATACAAGCAGAAATGTACAGCTAAGGATGGGGGGGAAACATGCTGCGGGGACATCGAATAATAACAGAAGAACAACGAATAAATATAAAGATCACCACAGTACAATTGAAGATAGGAAGGGGGATCATGATGCGGGGTACAACAAGTATCAACAGAAAACCAACAATTAAATGTAGAGAAACCATAACTCAGTTATCAATAAAAATCAGGAAATCAAAGACAAGTGCACGGCATCACCCTTCGTGCTATAACACTCTCTCACCAAAACGATGCACGGCATCACCCTTCGTGCTTTACACTCTTCCTCACTCAAGTAACAATCACAAAGCAATTTGGGCATGGGAATCAATAACATCACAATAAAATCAAGTAACAACAGGAAATTAGTAAGTAAGCGAAAAGAACACCATAACTCAATTACCAGTAAAATCAGGAAAATCAAGGACAAGTACACGGCATCACCCTTCGTGCTTTTACTCTAGTCATGAAAATCAGTATAATTGGCACGGCATCACCCTTCGTGCTTTACACTCTGCCTCACAAAATCATACACGGCATCACCCTTCGTGCTTTAACGCTCTCTCACGAAAACAATGCACGGCATCACCCTTCGTGCTTTACACTCTTCCTCACCCAAACAGCAAACACAAACAATAAGGGCAAGGAAATAAATGAATCATAATAAAATCCCGGCAAGGGAACAACATCAAAACAACAACATCCCGGGAAGGGAATAATATTAAAAGCAACAACGTCCCGGCAAGGGAACAATATTTAAAGCAACAACGTCCCGGCAAGAGAACAATATTTAAAGCAACAACGTCCCGGCAAGGGAACAATACCACAATCCTCTTCTCTTTCTTTTTTTTCCACATTTACTTCACAACTCGATTCACAATTTGAGCCAATGCTCTATAAGGTTCAATTTCCAATTATTCTTTCACAATTCACTTCACAACTTGAGCCAACGCTCCTCAATGTTCAAATATCACCATTACTTCCACAAACTTAGCCCAACAATAGAAATCATCACAAAAAGGCATGAACAACACAAACGGTGTCATAATAATCATAATATAAGACTCACGGGCATGCTTGACACCAACGTATAGATACTCGTCACCATGCCTATACATCGTACTCAACAAATAACACATAGAAAATAGGACACATCTCCTAATCCCTCAAGCTAAGGTTAGACCAAACACTTACCTCGATGCCACGAACACAATTCAAGCCTCAACTATCGCTTTACCTCTTGATTCCACCACCAACTCGCTCGTATCTAGCCATAAGTTACTTAATTATATCTATAGATGCTAAATGAAACAATTCTAATGCATGGAAATAAGTTTTCTAAAGTTTTCCCCAAAAAGTCAAAAATCGACCCCGGGCCTGCTTGGTCCAGACCCGTAATTCGGACCGAAACCCGATTACACATTCACCTCCGAGCTCGGATATATAATTGGTTTTGGAATCCGACCTCAATTTGAGGTCTAAATTACCAAATTTTAATATTCTTAGGTTTTACCCAAAATTCCCAATTCCACCATGAAAACCCTAGATTCTAGGATGATATCTTGTAAAAAGAAGTTAAGGAGTAAAGAAAATGAGTTAGAAATCACTTACTAATGTTTTGGAGAAGAAAAGTTGTTTGAGAAATCGCCTCTTATGTTTTTGGGGTTTTGAAAAATGAAAAATAACTGAAAATCCCGTTTAAATATACCCCTCTCAGACCCTCTGTGCAGACCGCACAAAAAGGAGTGCGGCCGCGGAGCTCACAATGCTGACGACAGTGACATGCTTTAGTATTTTGGCCATAACTTTCTCTACAGATGTCCAAATTGTGATTTCTTTACCTTTCTAGAAACTAGACATGAAGGGCTACAACTTTCTTTTCGAATCATCTCAAAATTCCTTTTAGATCAAACGATATAGGCTTCCGAAGTCGGACCAGTGAACCTATACGGACCGCACAAAATCGAGTGCGGCCGCAAAGCCCCCACCGCGGACAGCACAAAATCAATGCAGACCGCACTGGCGGGATCAGAGATCTGCACTTCTCTGAACCTGCAACAGCTATAATTTAAGCCTAGGACATCCCAGAACCTACCCGAAACTCACCCGAACCCTCGGGACTTCAAACCAAATGTGCATACTAACTCAAAAACATCATATGGACCTACTCGTGCGATCACATCATCAAAATAACATGTAAAACCATGAATTAAACCTCAAAACACAACATTCTCATCAAGAACACTCAAAGTTCATAACTCATCAACCGGAAGTCCAACTCACGTCAAATAAACTCCATGTTTCACCAAATTTCACAATTATCATTCAAATACTATAACAATTTTGTATCGGGCTCCGGAACCAAAATATGGGCCCGATAACAATAGTTTTAAATATTAATTCTTTTCTTTATTTCTTAGATAATTCAGCAGAACAGTTTCGTTCAAAAAATGATTTCTAAGGCTTGGGACCTCGGAATTCATTTCCGGGCATACGCCCAGGTCCCACATTTTCCTACGGACTGTCAAATCACGGGTTCGGGTCCGTTTATCCAAAATATTGACCGAAGTCAACTTAAATTCATTTTAAAGTCAAATTTCATCATTTTTCACAGATTTTCACATAATGGCTTTCCGGCTACGCGCCCGGACTGCGCACGCAAATCGAGGTGATGTTGAAAGAGGTTTTTAAGGCCTCGGAACGCAGAATTTATTTCTAAAACAAGTGATTACTTTTTGGGTCATCACATCCTCCACCTCTAAAACAACTGTTCGTCCTCGAACGGACATAAGAAGGAAGTACCTGAGTCGAGGAAAAGATGGAGATAACGGCTCCGCATATCAGACTCGGACTCCCAGGTCGATGCCTCATCAGGCTGACCTCTCCACTGAACACGAACAGAAAGGAAACTCTTCGATCTCAACTGACGAACCTGCCAGTCTAGAATAGCTACCGGCTCCTCCTCATATGACAAGTCCTTGTCCAACTGGACAGTGCTGAAGTCTAACACGTGGGATGGATCGCCGTGATACTTCCGAACCTGCCGATCTTTCATTATTTTTACCATTTTGTGAATTTTGTGTTATTCTCTGTTAATTGTTTGCATTTTTTTTATGCATTTTAATCAGTGAAGAAATACAAAATACTTGGCATTTGCATTTAGAATTTAATTTCACAATTTAGGGTTAATTAGTAGTTGAGTTACTTTTAGGAAAAGAAAAATAACAAAAATGGTCCCTTTTGCATTTTTAGTTTTAATGTGTTTTAGTTTGCATTTAAATAGGGAATTTGTGTAATTGGAAATTTGGAAGTATAATCTTAGAGTCAATTTGATTTTGGTTTTTTTTAATTTAGCATTTAACAAAATCAGAAAAATATAAAATACAAAAGGAAATAGAAAAACAAATAATAAAGAAATAAAAAGGGAAAAGAAGGGAAAACAATTAAAAGTAAAAGAAAATATAGGCTTAATGCCCACATTTGGGCCAATCTAAATCCCATTCCCCAACCCAAGTAATTTCCATCGGTCACCCAAGCCCAATATCCCATTACCCGGTCCAGTTCCCCATTTGCCAAAAACGACGTTGTTTCACTCTAAAGAGATCTGGACCGTCTAGGTTTCTTAGATCCAACGGTTTTAAACTGGGGAAGGGGTTAGTATTTAATTGTCCTAACCTCACCTACCCCCCCCCCCAAAGCCCGTCTCTCTCACCCCACTCTCGTCAGAAAAGACCCCCACCGTCTCCGCCGTCCACCGCCCTAGACCGCCGCCGGAAATCGCCTCACGGCGGCTGCCGGTCATCAAACCTCACCAAATTAACACCCTGAACTCCCCTCGTTCTCCTCTTTCCAAATCCCCAAACCCCATCCCTCAAAGCCTAGCCAATCTTCTCGAATATCAAATCGAAATTCCGACCAAAACCCTAAATCCTCCAAATCTCACCGAATTCACATCATGTTATCCCCTCACCTCCCTCGTTCCTAATCTATCATCAGTGGCCTTCGAATCTCGCCCAAGGTGCCCGAATTTTAGATCACAAAAGCGGCAAAACTCTAGAACTGCATAGGTGAGTCTTCTTCGTTTGTTTTTCGTTATTTGAATTAGTTTCTCCTCTACGACTGTCATTTCTTCATGATTAATTAATTTAGGTTTTGTTTTTCATTTTTGCTTTCCAATCCGTCTAGAATCAGTAATTGAATTCATTTTTCCTCTGTTCTTATTTGTTTGTTTTCATGTTTGTTTGAGTTCTAATTCGCTAATAATCAATAGCATGAATTTGTTCTTTAATTTTGTCATTAGTGTTCTAGATTTAGTTTAAGTTTTTTGATTGTTCGTGTTAAGTCAACAAGGTTTCTCCTCATTTGATTAGTTTTTCTTCATGTTAATTGATGCTGTTATTTCAGTTTAATTTTGTTCTATTTTTGCTTTGATTTTCTGTTAGTTTGATTTTGTGCTTGGTTTCGATTGAGTAGTTCATGATTGTTACTGATAATTTGACCTTAGTTCAATTTCATTTGAATTGCTGATTGGTTTAGTGAATAAATTTAGTTTGGTTTAACTGGGTAATTTTCAGAAGCAAAAAGGGTAATGTGGGTAATTCAACTTAAGGAATCTCTGGTAACTGAAATTAGAAGCCCCTAGAAGCACCTAGAAGGGGTTCTACTTGTAATTTCAAAATTATAATGGTGTAACTTGAGGCACAAGTCAATAAATAGAGGTTTAAATAGAAATATAAGCAGGGACTATTTTGTAAAGTTAAAAATCTGAAACCCCCTTATTTGTGCCTATAAAAGGGCATGCCCTTGCCTTCATTTGCAAGTTTTCAAGCCTCCAAAAACTCCCCTCTGAAAAACTCTCTCTATAATCTCCATAATCTCCAGGTCTGAAATCAGATATCAAAATTTCAAAAAAAAACCAAAAAAAAGAAGAGAAAATCTAATAGAGAAACCAAAAACAGTTACTGCTCCATTGGGATTTTTAGTCTAATTTCAAGTTTCCCTAGTTCAAAGTCTAGTGTTTGAGGTTTCAGAGACATAGGAATGGATTTCGAATGGTTTTAGGTCCAATTAAGCTAGGTTTTGATTGAGTTTGAGATTTACTGAAGTTGCTGAGTGCATCCTGGTTAGTTTTCAAGGTCATCTGGTTTGTTTGGAATTGATTCGAGTTGATCTATCATTTTCGGCTGGTTTCAAATTATTTTCTGGGCTGTGTTTCAACTTCCTGAGTTGTGTATTGTTGCTGTTTGATCATCTCTTGGTCTACTGTTGCATTGCTGTGGCTGATTTCTTCTTCTTCTACTTATATTTCGATCTTCAGGTACACTCCCTTGATTTGCTTCCATGTAACTCCAAGTTGAAGTTGAAATGAAAATTGCTACCAGATCTCTGCATTTTGGATGCAATCTGATATAGTTTAAGTTGTTTAAATTGCTACTCGTTGCTAGTTGATTAAGATGGTATTGATTTGAGCAATGGACTGGGTTGTAATAACGTGGACCGTTAATTGGGATTGCCCTAAGTTAATCTGAACTATATATTGCAACTGACTGTCAGTCAGCTTAAGGATCTCGTGTTTGTTAAACGGTTAGATTGATGAGTGTGGAATGAAATTAGCTGTAGCTAACTTAGTTTGTATGTTTAGTACAGAGTTCTCGAACTGTAGTAATTTGAGCTGAAATCATCCTTCATTTTTAGCTAGTTTAATTTTGTTCTTGTTAATTTGATTATTAAAGTCAGAAGGCGATTGAAATAGGAAGTCACTTCGAGTCCTTGAATTCTCATTGTTGGACGGGTGGATAACCGGGATAGGTTGGCAATTTGTGCACCACAAAATCAACACTCAGCCTTGGCATATCGTCATAAGACCATGCAAATACGTCTTTGACTTCAAACAATAGTTGGATGAAGGCATCTTAGTTCTTTCATCAGCGTGAATGCTTTCATGGTTTCACGGATCTCTTTTGAGCTACCTATTTAACTGGCTCGTTTCATTTAAGTTGGGCTTAGGCTTATTCTCAAATTGTTCCAATTCTCGAATTTATTTCCCTAAAAGCCTCATCTTCATCATATTTTGGTTCTTGATTCATTATTTCAAAGTTGACAATGTTTTAGGATCAGGGCATGAAGTCCACAAGCATGTCATGTTATTAAGTCCGCATTATTAGAACAAAGAAAAAAACTAGGAAAAATGGCAAAAATCAGAACAAAGG
>NW_017670948.1:174757-247831 GCF_001879085.1 Nicotiana attenuata
TTAGAAATTGCCCTAAGTTAATCTGAACTATATGTTGCAACTGACTGTCAGTCAGCTTAAGGATCTCGTGTTTGTTAAACGGTTAGATTGATGAGTGTGGAATGAAATTAGCTGTAGCTAACTTAGTTTGTATGTTTAGTACAGAGTTCTTGAACTGTAGTAATTTGAGCTGAAATCATCCTTCATTTTTAGCTAGTTTAATTTTGTTCCTGTTAATTTGATTATTAAAGTCAGAAGGCAATTGAAATAGGAAGTCACTTCGAGTCCTTGAATTCTCATGTGTACTGACAGTTAAACTTGCCTGAATCATTTGATCATTGACTTAACATTCTCAATACATGTCTTCTTTCACCTTAATAGTATCCAATAGCTCATCAAAAGATAAGTAGAAATAATCTGAGCTTTAAGTTGAAATCAAAAAGGTTTAGTTGTTTCATCAATCTGAATAGGTGAATCACATTTTTCCTTTGCTGTAAATGGTGAAAAACGAGTAACTTGAAGGTGTCCATGAATACTTGAAATCCAGTTTGAATGGGTGATCAAGGCTTAACAGCCTATCTCGGATGGACTGGGCTCCGACGCACTTCAGGCGGCCCAAGTTTGGCTTTAATTAAATGCCCGTGTAAACCTGGGCTCAGGCCTAAGACTGGTTTGCTCTCGTGAGTGCCTGGATTTTGGTCCATTTAAACGGGCTGTGCTTCAGGCCCAAGCTGGCTGACAGTTTAAGTAGCGTGAATCCGTTGACCTCAAATATAGTCGTTATTAATTAGGATTGCTTTTCTTTATTTTAGAGACAAGAATAAATAGAAAAATCATAGTTTCTTTAGGACTGGTCTTTAAATAAAAACGAGATGAGCCTCGCTAAATAAACAAACAAATTGCGGGGCCCTGGATAAATGTTGTTAAAATACTTAGAATTCGGGATGGGCCGTTTAGCGAATTTCACGGCCCTCTCCAAAGATAATAACGCGTTAGTCTCTTTAGGCACGTATTTTAATAACATTACCTTCCTAAATACGGGTGCACATTTATGTGACCCAAATCCAAATCTCAACGAAGTTGAAATGTGTCAAAAACCGCGGGTGCATTTATGTGACGTGGTTCGAGACGTGTTTTCACGACGTTGCAATTCTCTAAAAATAATAATAATAAAGCAGTTCAAAGTTAAAAAGCACATAGGTCAAAACATGTACTAAAATCAAATAAATAAGCCAAATATGACAGTTGAGCGACCGTGCTAGAACCACGGAACCCGGGAATGCCTAACACCTTCTCCTGGATTTACAGAATTCCTTACTCGGATTTCTGGATCGCGGACTATTAAACAGAGTCAATAATTTCCTCGATTTGGGATTCAACCGGTGACTTGGGACACCATAAATCTACCAAGTGGCGACTCTGAATCTTAATAAACAAATCCCGTTGCGATTGTCCTTCAATTGGAAAAACTCCTTTACGCCCTTGCGGGTGTAGTGAAAAAGGAGGTGTGATAGCTCTGGCGACTCTGCTTGGGAAACAAACCCAGAACTTCGGTTCAGGGTTTAAGAATTCGAGCTTAGAATAATTGTTATGTTTGGCTTTATCTGATTTTCCTACATGTTTCCATGCCTTATGTGCTACATGCTTTACCGCTTTGATATTATGTGAACTGTATATATAAACTGTGCCGAAACCCTTCTCTTCTCACCTCCGGGGATGTGCTCACTGGTGGAGACTCCCTATTCTGTTAGTGTCATACCTTGAAATAAGAAAGAGGTCGGACAAGTTACTAAGCCGGAAGATCCTGCGGGTCCCCGGTACGTAGCCCCCTCCTCGACTCGAGTTGTCCGCTCGGGTACACAGTCTAGAACCTATACCCAGGTTTTGAACCTAGAATAATTTGACCTCATGCCGGATCCCTAGTAGGAACGCTTATTTGCATCACGTGCATTTTGACTTAGGGGACTCAACACAGGGGTTGGGTCCGTCTAGGACAGGTGTACACGGAATAATGGACCATCCTGATGCATCCTACTTGTGCATTTATTTGTTTTGGACTCGCATGCTGACCGGCTTTGAATATCTGGAAAAAATTGAAAACGAAAAGAGAAAAAGAAAAGATAGCAGTGTAGAGAGTTAATTACCTATATTAGAAAAACCAATGTCCAAGTAGTGCCGAAATGCTGCCGGATTTTTGAGAAAAATGAAAGAAAAAGAAAAAAACTTTGTTTTGTTTGCCAATGGAAAAGAAAAACAAAGAAGAGTCTTGTTTTCAAAATAGTTAGATTTATTTGCCCGAACTATGCAGGTTTGATTCTCACCGGATGTGAGATACGTAGGCAACCCTCATCGGGTCCAACCTCCCCTTTTCAAAAATAGCCAAAAATGACAAAAAATTTTAATTTCGTCATGAATAAGTCGGGTGCCGCCATTCTTGTTTAAAATAAGTCGAATGTCCCCAAAAAGGGCGCCGGAAGGCTGGTTTTGCAAGAACAATCACCCTGAGTCAATTTCAACGGTTAGCAGGCACAGCCTTAAAATCTCCCTCCCGGAAGTGCGGAAAGGTCGTAACTGCAAAACCGGCTGTTTGTTTTAAAATTGGAAATTTGAACAAAAATAGTGTCATGTTTTTTTTTCCTTTTAGGTCAAAATAAGTGATTAAATCACCTTAATAAATGTGCAGGATGAGCACGATTCAAAATAAGGGGAACTTGCATATAGGCCCGCGGCGAGATCGAACGATGTCTCGCGGGCACCAGGAGCTTTAATGTATTCATGATTGTCTTTTGAGTCTGTATTTCCTTTTCTACCAGAGTTTGTCTTTTGTCGTCTGCTATTCCTTTTTNTTCCCATTTTGTTCACATTCCAGGTATTTTCCAGCTTCAACTGATGTATGATTGGGCTGAATCAGTCGATGTGTTTGGTTTATTGAAGAAATGTCATAGTGCTCATGTTAACTTAATGTCAATCTGCTTGAAGCCATATTAGTTCGAATGTTATAGCTGTTGAAATTTATAACATAGTAGTGATAGTTGAGACTAGGATGATTAGAACATGTTATAATCTATATAATTTAGACTGATTGGGACTGATTGAGACTGTTGGAACGTTTGGAATTTGTGATGTTTCATTTAGTGGTAGCTTTAGTATAGAATCGTTTAATATCATGTATAGCTTGATTTTGTTTTATTGAAATGCTAGGAACTTAAATCGAATTGGAAATCACGGATCGGTTTTGTAACTAATATGGGATAATCTAAATCGAGTTCTGAATCTCAACAAATTCAGGTGTTTAGCCTTCAGATGTTCAAAGCGCCAAAAATTATAATGATCATCTAATATCTCTCATCCGCTAGCTTATTGATTTAAACTTGAAGTGACAGCTCTGGCGACTCTGCTTGGGATCGAACCCAGAATCTCTGGTTCAGGGTTCAGAATTCGAGCTTAGATATATTGTTGTATTTGGCTTTATCTGATTTTCCTACATGTTTCATGCTAAATGTGCGGAATGTTGCTTTTTACCGCTTTGATATTATCTGAACTGTATATAAACTGTGCCGAAACCCTTCTCTTCTCACCTCCGGGGATGTGCTTACTGGTTGAGACTCCCTATTCTATTAGTGTCAATACCCTGAAATAAGAAAGAGGCCGGACAAGTTACTAAGCCGGATGGCCTTTTGGTTCCCGGTACGTAGCCCCCTCCTCGACTCGAGTTGTCCGCTCGGGTACACAGTCTAGAACCTATACCCAGGCTTTGAACCTAGAATAACTTGACCTCATGCCGGATCCCTAGTAGGAACGCTTATTTGCATCACGTGCATATGACTTAGGGGACTCAACACAGGGGTTGGGTCCATCTAGGACAGGTGTACCCAGAATAATGGACCATCCTGATGCATCCTACTTGTGCATTTATCTGTTTTGGACTCGCATGCTGACCGGCTTTGAATGTCTGGGAAAAATTGAAAAAAAAACAAAGAGGGAAAGAGAGAAAATAGCAGTGGAGAGAGTTAATTTCCTATATTAGAAAAACAAATGTCCAAGTAGTGCCGAAATGCTGCCGTATTTTTTGAGAAAAAACAAAAGAAAAAAAAGAGTTTTATTTTCATATTAGTTGTTTAGTTGCCACTGAAAAAGAAAATATAAAAAAGAGTCTTGCTTTCAGAAATAGTATATTTGCCAACAAAGACAAAACAAAAAAAGTCTTGTTTTCAAAATAGTTAGATTTATTTGCCCGAACTATGCAGGTTTGATTCTCACCGGATGTGAGATACGTAGGCAACCCTCATCGGGTCCAACCTCCCCTTTTCAAAAATAGCCAAAAATGCCAAATTTTTTTTTAGTTTCGTCATGAATAAGTCGGGTGCCGCCATTCTTGTTTAAAATAAGCCGAATGTCCCCAAAAGGGCGCCGGAAGGCTGTTTTTGCAAGAATAGCCACCCTGAGTCATTTTCTAACAGTTAGCAGGCACAGCCTTAAAATCTTCTTTATGAAGTGCTGAAAGGCCGTATCCGCAATACCGGCTGTTTGTTTAAATTGGCAGTTTGAAAAGAGATTGTGCCATTTTTCTCTTTTAGGTCAAAACAAGTGATTAACATCACCTTAATAAATGTGCAGGATGAGCACGATTCAAAATAAGGGGAACTTGCATCGAGACCGAATGATGTCCCGCGGGCACCAGGAGCTTTAATGTATTCATGATTGTCTTCTGAGTCTGTATTTCCTTTTCTACTGGAGTCTATAAAAGTCAGTCAGTTGATTAAGTCTGTATTTTCGTTTAAAGAGGAATAGGGAGGATGGAGTCTGTAGTTCTTTTCTGCATTAGAGTCTGTTAGTTGTCTAATCTGTCAGTTTTGAGTCTTTGTAATAGACGTATTTTCTATCACTAAAATTGAAAATCCCAAAAAATATTTTGCTTCTACTTTACATTTATTCTGCAAGAACTACGCTCGGTCTGATTCACGCGGGGTCGTAATACGTAGGCAATCTCCATAGGATTCGACCATAACCAAAAGAGAAAAAAAAACGAGAAAAGAGAGGAAAAACCACAAAAGGCAAAAAGAAAAAAGAGCGGAAAAACAAAACTCAAGAAAGGAAGGAAATAGGAACGAGAGAGGACAAAGGCAGGAGTGAAGAAAAAAAAAGGAAAAAGAAGAAAAACAAAGGAAGAAAAGTTTGCAATTGGAAATAAGGAAAAGCCGGGATGACGCATGCGCCCGATCAAAAGCTATTACCAATGTGTTATATGCCCTAACGCTAACGTGATGGTTTCATTTTGCCATATCATTTCAGACAGGTGGTTGGTTTGTGGTTTTAAAAGTAACTTTTCCCTGCAACACAAAGGCAAAAGGCAATGGCAGAGAACAACAGAACTGAGTTGCTTGATACCGATGTTCGGCAACAGTTGGTGGAACGGGGTAATGGGTCGGTTGAAGAGGTGCGGATGCTGAGACAACACATGACAAACCTGTATCAAGCCTGGATGACTGGAAAGGCGCCACGCCCGCCACCACCAATTTTCCCGGACGCTACCCAGACTCCCAACACAATGCCGGATGATCCTCCATATTCTCCAGATACACCCGCTTATCACGCTCACCCCAACTACCCTAGTAGCTCCATCGCTCATCCTTCAATCACTTTTCCCCAATATTGCCCTCCGGTCATATCCGTTACCCTAGACAATGAACATCCNCGGGATGGGCCGTTTAGCGAATTTCACGGCCCTCTCCAAAGATAATAACGCGTTAGTCTCTTTAGGCACGCATTTTAATAACATTACCTTCCTAAATACGGGTGCACATTTATGTGACCCAAATCCAAATCTCAACGAAGTTGAAATGTGTCAAAAACCGCGGGTGCATTTATGTGACGTGGTTCGAGACGTGTTTTCACGACGTTGCAATTCTCTAAAAATAATAATAATAAAGCAGTTCAAAGTTAAAAAGCACATAGGTCAAAACATGTACTAAAATCAAATAAATAAGCCAAATATGAGAGTTGAGCGACCGTGCTAGAACCACGGAACCCGGGAATGCCTAACGCCTTCTCCTGGGTTAACAGAATTCCTTACTCGGATTTCTGGATCGCGGACTGTTAAATAGAGTCAATAATTTCCTCGATTCGGGATTCAACCGGTGACTTGGGACACCATAAATCTCCCAAGTGGCGACTCTGAATCTTAATAAACAAATCCCGCTTCGATTGTCCTTCAATTGGAAAAACTCCTTTACGCCCTTGCGGGTGTAGTGAAAAAGGAGGTGTGATAGGCCTCCTCTAAAATCATCTCCTAGAGCCCATCCACATTAGGCACACAAACTCGACCCTGCAGCCTCAAAACTCCATCATCTCCTAATGTAACCTGTTTGGCACCTCCGTGCTGCACCGTGTCTCTAAGGACACACAAATGAGGATCATCATACTGCCGATTTCGGATACGCTCCAATAAAGAAGAGCGAGCAACTATGCAAGCTAACACACGGTTGGGCTCAGAAACATCCAACCTCACGAACTGATTGGCCAAAGCCTGAACATCCAGAGCAAGCGGTCTCTCACCGACCGGAATATACGCAAGACTGCCCAACCACCTTCTCTGCCTCAAGTTTAGCTCCTTCTGCTTGAACAAGTATTGCAAACTCTTATGATCCGTGAACACCTCACATGCCACGCCATACAGATAATGCCTCCAAAGCTTCAGCGCGTGAACAATTGCTGCTAACTCCAAATCATGGACTGGATAGTTCTTCTCATGAATCTTCAACTGACGCGAAGCATAAGCAATGACCTTGCCATCCTGCATCAATACCGCACCAAGTCCAATACGAGATGCATCACAATAAATTGTATATGGCCCTGAACCTGTGGGCAAAACCAACACTGGCGCCGTAGTCAAAGCTGTCTTGAGCTTCTGAAAGCTCGCCTCACACTCATCCGACCACCTAAACTGAGCACCCTTCTAGTCAACCTAGTCATCGGGGCTGCGATAGATGAAAACCCCTCCACAAACTGACAATAATAGCCTGCTAATCCCCAAGAAACTCCGGATCTCTGTAGCTGATGTGGGTCGAGGCCAGTTCTTGACTGCCTCTATCTTCTTTGGATCTACCTGAATACCCTGTGCTGATACCACATGACCCAAGAATGCAACTGAACTCAACCAGAACTCACACTTCGAGAACTGAGCATACAACTGACTATCCCTCAGAGTCTGAAGAACCATTCTCAGATGCTGCTCATGCTCCTCCCGGATGCGGGAATAAATCAAAATATCATCAATGAAGACTATCACGAACGAATTTAAGTAAGGCCTGAACACTCGGTTCATCAAATCCATGAAAGCTGCTGGGGCATTTGTCAATCCGAATGACATCACCAAGAACTCATAATGCCCGTACCAAGTGCGGAAAGTTGTCTTAGGGACATCGGATGCCCTAATCCTCAACTGATGGTAGCCAGATCTCAAGTCGATCTTAGAAAACACTTGGGCACCCTGAAGCTGGTTGAACAAATCATCAATCCTCGGCAGTGGATACTTATTCTTGATTGTGACTTTGTTCAATTGCCGGTAATCTATACACATTCTCATCGATCCTTCCTTCTTCTTGACAAACAACACCTGCGCACCCCAAGGCGAGACACTGGCCCTAATGAAGCCCTTATCAAGCAAGTCTTGCAACTGCTCCTTCAACTCTTTCAACTCAGGCGGGGCCATACGATACGGCAGAATAGAAATGGGCTGAGTGCCCGGAGCCAAATCAATGCAAAAGTCAATGTCCCTGTCGGGTGGCATAACCGGAAGGTCTGAAGGAAATACCTCAGGGAACTCACGGACTACAGGCACAGAATCAATAGAAGGGACCTCAGCACTAGAATCACGAACATATGCCAAATAAGCCAAACACCCCTTCTCGACCATACGTCGAGCCTTCATATATGAGATAACACTACGGGTAGAATGACCAGGAGTCCCTCTCCACTCTAAACGAGGTAGACCCGGTAAGGTTAAGGTCACAGTCTTAACATGACAATCCAAGATAGCGTGGTAAGGTAATAACCAGTCCATCCCCAATATGACATCAAAATCAACCACGTCCAACAGTAACAAATCTACTCGGGTCTCTCCAACAGTAACAAATCTACTCGGGTCTAAAGACCCCCAATCACAACTATGCAGAATGATGAACACAATCTACCACAATAGAATCACTAGGCATGACCAGATACGATGCAAAATAAGATAACACATAAGAGTGTGTAGACCCTGGATCAGATAGTACTGAAGCATCTCTACTACAAACCAGAACAGTACCTTTGATAACTGCATCGGAAGCCTCAGCCTCAGGCCTGGCTGGAAGAGCATAACATCGGGGTCGGGCCCCACCACTCTGAACTACATCTATGGGACGGCCTACTACTGGCTGGCCTCCATCTCTAGCGGCCTGACCTCCACCTCTAATACCTCTACCTCCACCTCTAGCTGGCTGACCGGGCTGTGGAACACTCGGTGCCTGAACCATGGCACAGGAACCCTGATGCTGAGAGCTGCTCGATGCCTAAGGGCAAAATCTAGCAATGTGACCCATTTCACCACAAGTATAACAAGCCCTCGGCTACTGAGACTGCTGACCCTGACGGCCTGAATAAGTCCCTCAATGAACCTCCTAACTCTCTCTCTCTCTCAGTGGGAAGAAACTTCTCCAAAAGCAACTGAGAGATCTGATCCAAGTCAAAGCTGGTGATCCAACTGGTCTAGCCAAACGATAATCTCTCTACCAAGTCTCCGAAGACGTAGCTGATCTATCACCGATCTGTGCTGCTGCTCACTGAAGAAGCGGTACGTGACCTCGCCATTCACGAAGGAACAAGAGTGGAAGTACAACTAACATTGAGAAATCAAGTTGCACGACAGGAAAGAATAGATGTGAAGTTTTTCCTAACGTTGTAGCCTCTGGGGATAAATACAGACGTCTCCATACCGATCCCTCAGACTCTACTAAGCTTGTCTGTGAATTGTGAGACCTATGTAACCTATAGCTCCGATACCAACTTGTCATGACCCGGATTTCTCACCCTCGAGAGTCGTGATGGCGCTTACTAGAAAAAGCCAGGCAAGCCAATCAACTGAATTATTTACCTGGTTTCCATTTTTAATTGAGTAACAATTTAGAACCAACAATTAATAAACAACATAATTTAATAGGCGGAAGACTAAATTTCAAAGTTTTAATAGTGCTACCAATATCAATCCATAACAATCTACCCAAGACTGGTGTCACAACTTCACAGACTGTCTAGGAGTACTATAAATAAAGGTCTGAAGAAATAATACAACACTGTCTCTAGAAATACAAGAAATAAACAGGAATAATAGCTAGGAGGAGACGTCAAGGCCTATGGACGCCTGCAGGACTACCTCGGGTCGCCTGATGAACGCGAAACAGCAATCTCACTGCGGTCCGTAATCTACAGCACCGGGATCTGCACAAAAGAGTGCAGAGTGTAGTATCAGCACAACCGACTCCATGTGCTGGTAAGTGCCTAGCCTAACTCGGCGAAGTAGTGACGAGGCTAGGACCAGACTACCAAAATAAACCTGTGCAGTTAAATCATATACAACAGAACAATACAAGCAGAAATGTACAGCTAAGGATGGGAGGGGGAAACATGCTGCGGGGACATCGAACAATAACAGAAGAACAACGAATAAATATAAAGATCACCACAGTACAATTGAAGATAGGAAGGGGGATCATGCTGCGGGGTACAACAAGTATCAACAGAAAACCAACAATTAAATGTAGAGAAACCATAACTCAGTTATCAATAAAAATCAGGAAATCAAAGACAAGTGCACGACATCACCCTTCGTGCTTTAACACTCTCTTACCAAAACAATGCACGGCATCACCCTTTGTGCTTTACACTCTTCCTCACCCAAGCAAAAATCACAAAGCAATTTGGGCATGGGAATTAATAACATCACAATAAAATCAAGTAACAACAGGAAATTAGTAAGCATAAAGAACACCACAACTCAATTACCAGTAAAATCAGGAAAATCAAGGACAAGTGCACGGCATCACCCTTCGTGCTTTTACTCTCGTCCTCACCATGAAAATCAGTATAATTGGCACAGCATCACCCTTCGTGCTTCTACCTCACATAATCACTCATATAAAGGCATGGAATGGTACATCGTGCGGCACGGCATCACCCTTCGTGCTTTACACTCTGCCTCACAAAATCATACACGGCATCACCCTTCGTGCTTTAACACTCTCTCACCAAAACAATGCACAGCATCACCCTTCGTGCTTTACACTCTTCCTCACCCAAACAACAAACACAAACAATAAGGGCAAGGAAATAAATGAATCATAATAAAATCCCGGCAAGGGAACAACATCAAAACAACAACATTCCGGCAAGAGAACAATATTAAAAGCAGCAATGTCCCGGCAAGGGAACAATATTTAAAGCAACAATGTCCCGGCAAGGGAACAATATTTAAAGCAACAACGTCCCGGCAAGGGAACAATACCTTAATCCTCTTCTCTTTCTTTTTTTTCCACATTTACTTCACAACTCGATTCACAATTTGAGCCAATGCTCTATAAGGTTCAATTTCCAATTATCTTTCACAATTCAATTCACTACATGAGCCAACGCTCCTCAATGTTCAAATATCACCATTACTTCCACAAACTTAGCCCAACAATAGAAATCATCACAAAAAGGCATGAACAATACAAACGGTGTCATAATAATCATAATATAAGACTCACGGATATGCTTGACACCAACGTATAGATACTCGTCACCATGCATATACGTCGTACTCAACAAATAACACATAGAAAATAGGACACATCTCCTAATCCCTCAAGCTAAGGTTAGACCAAACACTTACCTCGATGTTACGAACACAATTCAAGCCTCAACTATCGCTTTACCTCTTGATTCCACCACCAACTCGCTCGTATCTAGCCACAAGTTACTTAATTATATCAATAAATGCTAAATGAAACAATTCTAATGCATGGAAATAAGTGTTCTAAAGTTTTTCCCAAAAAGTCAAAAATCGACCCCGGGCCCGCTTGGTCCAAACCCGAAATTCGGACCAAAACCCGATTACCCATTCACCCCCGAGCCCGGATATATAATTGGTTTTGGAATCCGACCTCAATTCGAGGTCTAAATTTCCAAATTTCAATATTCTTAGGTTTTACCCAAAATTCCCAATTCCACCATGAAAACCCTAGATTCTAGGATGATATCTTGTAAAAAGAAGTTAAGGAGTAAAAAAAATGAGTTAGAAATCACTTACTAATATTTTGGAGAAGAAAGGTTGTTTGAAAAATCGCCTCTTATGTTTTTGGGGTTTTGAAAAATAAAAAATAACTGAAAATCCCGTTTAAATATACCCCTCTCAGACCCCATGTGCGGACCGCACAAAAAGGAGTCCGGCCGCGGAGCTCACAATGCTGACTACAGTGACATGCTCTAGTATTTTAGCCATAACTTTCTCTACAGATGTCCAAATTGTGATTTCTTTACCTTTCTGGAAACTAGACACGAAGGGCTACAATTTTGGTTTTTGAATCATCTCAAAATTCCTTTTAGATCAAAAGATATAGGCTTCCGAAGTCGGACCAGTGAGCCTGTGCGGACCGCACAAAATCGAGTGCGGCCGCAAATCCCCCACCGCAGACGACACAAAATCAATGCGGACCGCACTGGCGGGTTCAAAGATCAGCACTTCTCTGAACCTGCAACAGCTATGTTTTAAGCCTAGGACATCTCGGAACCTACCCGAAACTCACCCGAGCCCTCGGGACTTCAAACTAAATGTGAATACTAACTCAAAAACATCATATGGACCTACTCGTGCGATCACATCATCAAAATAACATGTAAAACCATGAATTAAACCTCAAAACTCAACATTCTCATCAAGAACACTCAAAGTTCATAACTCATCAATCGGAAGTCCAACTCACGTCAAATAAACTCAATTTTTCACCAAATTTCACAGTTATCATTCAAATACTATAACAAGTTTGTACCGGGCTCCGGAACCAAAATACGGGCCCGATAACAATGGTTTCAAACATTAATTCTTTTCTTCATTTCTTAGATAATTCAGCAGAATAATTTCTTTCAAAAATTTATTTCTAAGGCTTGGGACCTCGGAATTCATTTCCGGGCATACGCCTAGGTCCCATATTTTACTACGGACCCTCCGTGACCGTCAAATTACGGATGCGGGTCCGTTTACCCAAAATGTTGACCGAAGTCAACTTAAAATTTATTTTAAAGTCAAAATTTATCATTTTTTACAGATTTTCACATAATGGCTTTCCAGCTATGCGTCCGGACTGCGCACGCAAATCGAGGTGATGCTGAAAGAGGTTTTTAGGGCCTCGAAACGCAGAATTTATTTCTAAAACAAGTGATGACTTTTTGGGTCATCACAAAAAAGCAAACTTCTTTCTGTTCCTTGGAGAGGTTTGGTTAGGATCCATATAACTGATGTTAAAACTAAGATCAATTTCATCTAACCCTGTGAAATATAGTTTTCTTTTGTTCCAACAACTTCTCGACTAGATTTACAAAATTTCCCTCTGGCACAATTGAACCTCTTGTCTTCAAAGAGGCAACCAAGGCAACTACTTTGTCCAAAACATTGTCAATCAAAACTTTGAAGCGGAGGATGAATTTCTAATGAAGACAAGTTTAAAGTCCTTAACTTCGAGTTCTAAGTTCAAAAGTTAAGGACATGTAGTCCTGAACTTAGAGTTACAAGTTCAAAAGTTAAGGACGGGTAGTCCTAATCTTAGAGTTACAAGCTCAAAAACTAAGGACAGGTAGTCCTTAACTTAGACTTACAAGCTCATAAATTAAGGATAGCTAGTCCTGAACTTACAGTAACAAACTCATAAGTTAAGGACACTTGGTCATGAACTTAGAGTTGGAAGTTCAAAAATTAAGGACACTTGGTCCTTAACTTAAAGTTACAAGCACAGAAATTAAGGACAGGTAGTCCTTAACTTCGAGTTCCAAGTTCAAAAGTTAAGGACATGTAGTCCTGAACTTAGAGTTACAAGTGCAAAAGTTAAGGACAGGTAGTCCTAAACTTAGACTTACAAGCTCATAAATTAAGGACCACTAGTCCTGAACTTACAGTAACAAGCTCATAAGTTAAGGACACTTGGTCCTGAACTTTATGAGCAGAAGGGTATTTTCGTTCGGGCGGGTAAAAGTTTATTAAAGCACTGGCTAAAGACTAAAGACATTGTAAACAATGGCTTAAAAGTAAATACATGTCTTATTACTGGCTAACTGTGCACTTCCCCCCCCCCCCTCCCCCCCCCCTAAATACCAATCCAAGAGTAGTATGAGCCCATATACTTGACGCGTAGAGAGCGAAATGCACAGATAGCCGATTTTAAGACCCCCATTTAAGTCATAGCCAGTTCCTAAATGTTTGCAAATTTAGCCATTTTAAATCAACTTCATACGCATGAGTTTAAAAATTCAAACATATGCGTTTGAATTTTGCTTGCCAAAGCCTAATTTTTGTCACGAACCAAACTGCAGGGTCATGACTAGCACCCAGGCCATATTTGCCGAGCACCAACGTATATTTTATCTAACCTTCCTTATTTTCTTTAAGGGCCGACGAGATCAATATAAATGGTAAACATGGATCATGAACAACAAACAATGAAAGATAATGGCATGAACATACATAACATGGGATGACCAGACAGCCAAGAAACTATATATAAGATACGAGCTACCACGCTGCCATGAAAGACTATACAACAAAAATCAGCCGACAAAGCATACCAAACTATACATGAGTTGACACCTGTCTATGAGCCTCTAAAGGAACATAAGTGCTGCAACATTGCCGGAACAAGGCCCCAACATACCCATAATATCTATAACAAAAATGCATACCAAGACCACGGCAAGTCCGGAGAAGGGATCTCGCCAATAACCGTTGAACTGGGCAGCCTACTGTGGTGAGGGAGCTGCGTATACCCGTCTATCAGGACCTGCAGCACGACATGCAGCATCCACAAACAAAAAGGACGTCAGTACGAATAAAGTATTAAGTATGTAAGGCAGGAAAGCATAAGTACGAGCAGTAATGTAAATAGGGATAGAGAATATACAACCTGTAACATCTAGGTACCTCTGAGGGCTACTGACATGAAATGCATGATACATACATATATATACATAAACTTTTAAAACATACGCCTCTGTGGGCATCATCATCATCATATCGTACCCGGCCGTAATAGGCTCGGTAAAACGTACCCGGCCACGTGGAGCTCGGTAAAACCCAACTGATCAGTGGTTGCACAATAGGTGCCGTACCCGGTCGTCTATAGTGCGGCTCGATAGAGTAATATATATATATATATANGTTACAGCATTCTCCCTTATCGGGACTTTATATCCAGTTAAGTATTGCCTTCTTCCAGTGAAGAGATATATATATATATATATATATATATATATATATATATATATATATATATATATATATATAATGCATGCTGGACTCATTAGAATAATATTCTGAACCTTTCAGAGTGACGTAAGGTCGGCATCCTGTGTACACGTTATTAGGACTAACTCTTCATCATGAATCTTATAAGAATCAGGAAGTACCAACAACATTGATAACATAAGAATAAGAGAAGCAACATCAACACCAATCGCTCCATAAGAAGGGAAACAATGTAAGTACTGCTAGCTTCTGAGAGTCGAGTATCTTTGGAAGCTCGTTCATTACATTATGTACAATCGGAGTCGTGTAAAAGAAGAAAAGGGATAGCCTCACATACCTTGTATATGTACTGCCCAACCTCAAGCTATGCAAATGTCCCGACTCCTTAGTCTACAATAAGAGAAATGACACTATTGTTATTTTTTAAGCGTCGTAACTATTATGTATCGATCACAACCTATTTTACGATGAAACGGATAGCACCTCCCCTATTTATATGACTTTCCACAAGTCAAAACAATCACCAAACAGACCAAACAACATCAATAATAATCATATTGAGCCTCCCAAAACAGTCCACCAACCAACAACACTACTACCAAGCCTTTCGATATATATTCCACAAGTTCTAGCTTCAACGACTTAGCCGCAACTTGGATAATCTTAAATACATGTAGAGTAAGAGGTCCCTTACCTTTAAACAGAAAGAACAACTCCAATTTGACCTTAATTAACCATGAAATATCCCTCCAATGCTGCCACAAGAACAAGGAAGCGAAACTAGCAATCAATTAGGGTTTTACGACACTAGAATCACTTTAGAAGACTTGAAATCACCTAGGGTTGATATTAAAAACTTGAGGGAGTATTTACAGAATATAAACCCCTTAAAAAAACCTCCCTCACGAGCTGGAACAACACAAAAATGAGCAACAACAAGAAGAGCAAGAAACTTACTAGCGCTACGGGATTCCCGACACTTGATTTGTGTTGTTTGCCCCTTGTTTGGGTCTTGGATCATGAGAGAAACTTGAGAGAATGTTTCTAGGGTTATAAGGTTTGAATATACTGAAAAAAATAACTTAAAACGGGTTGAGGCATCTTTTATATATATCCATATGTCTTAAACCGCCTATGTGGGGCCCATAGAGAGCTGCTTGGCGCAGTCTCGAGAAAACGCGAATATCTCTCTACTCCGAGATCGATCGACAAACGGTTTAATGCGTTGGAAACTAGACTCATAGATCTTCAATTTGGTGTGTAGATCATTCTATAATTCCAAGTAAATTGGGAGAAAAGTTTAGTAACATCTGACCTAAAGTTTAAGTAAAATTATGAACCTAAGTTGCGACAACTTTTGTCGACTTTTGTTTCATAACTCGTTTGACTTCAAACTTATGATACGGATATAATATGATTCAAATACCTTAAAACACGATCTTTTGAGTATATTAAGCACCTCTAGGTTTACCCAAAAATACGGGTTACAACATCCTTGATTCGTTTAACTTCTAATACTTGTTAACCACCCTTATACACCCTTGTATAATTTAAGACCAATAGGATTAACTTCTTATCATCTCAAAGATAATCTCTACTCAGATTTACGTCGACTACCTTATGGTATGGACTAACGTACGTGAATATGGGTTGTAACAATTTTAGACATTGATAATATGCCAAAACAGCAATAGTTTATATAGCCAATTTTATTCTTCTAATATTTTTAAGCTTTTCCTACGACACTTCTTGATTTAAACTCATTCCATATCACATCTTTCTATGCTCATTTTCCTTTTTAGCCTTTTCAATGTGCATACTAGAAAAAATTAAAAACACCAGACATATTTTCTGGACTCTATTTATAAATGCTGCATTCTTCTGATTCTTGGCATGCCTCTGGCGACTATGACTAGTGCCGATACTATTGAGTGGGGGATTAAAACTTCGCAAAAGATAAATAGCAGTATCAATTTTTTTTTTTGGTTTAAAAAGGTCATCAAGCACCACTAATTTGTGCAAATGCACAAAATGTAGGTACGGTTGCATTTTGGGCTACTGCTGATGCAAAATAAATATTATCTTTTGACGTGAAGATATCCATTTATGTAGGTGGTTTCCGTGCAATACTAACGGATCAAAATAAGCTTGTTGTGGCTGTTGGTGGCGTGACTGCTCTTGCAGCTGGAATATATACAACAAGGTATTTCATATATTTTCAAAATTATCAACGTAAAGTTGTTTGCATGTGCAATTCTCTTGTCTTCTAGTTTGAGGGGCGCCCAAATAGGGCGCCCCGTGTTTACCTTAACTTGCTATGGATGTAAAGTTTATTAAAAAGTAGCTGCGTCTTAAAGCAGAGTCAAAAGCCCAATGACCCAAGCCCAAGGATCGAGCCCATACTTCTTCCCTAACAAGAGGTGAAGCGTCAAACGTGGTCTGATGTTTGTGTATACTACATTGTTTTCCCCATAAACAGCTCCTACCTTCTTTCCGCATAGTCTCTCTCACTTGCCAGCAACTATTATAAATATCATTCTTGTACAAAAAATTCAGAAAGCTCATTCTTTTGCCTTTTTTTTTTTTTGTATTTGATTTTGGTCGCTTTCAAAAATATCTCTGACATTTCAAGAAAATGCAAGTAATACCCAGATGGCGTAACGTTTTGATCCTGAAGAATGCACTTATTCATTCCACAAAAGTTGTAACTTCTACGCAATCAGCAAATACCCATTTGGCTTCTTTCCATTCTACATCAATTTGCTCCGAGAAATGGAAAAATAAGTGGAATTCTGTGAGTTCTTTTTCTTCCGTAATAGACTTTGGTCAGAAACTGAATTCTGCTTTTTTGGACAATATCACTTATTCTGTAATTGATGTTTAATTAAGATATGACACACTAATGGAAAAATGGTTTGATCTTTCATTGTTGTAGCTGCAGAAGTAAACTCCTTTTTGGTTTTAGCTGCATCAGTATTTGTTTATTTCATTTTTTTGGTAGCTGCATAAAAAATATATCTCAAAGTTGTTTTAGATTATTGATTGAACTTGCTATAATTGGAGTAAAATGTGAGAGAAGATAGTATGTTTTTTTTTCCTTTTCCATTGTTAGTCAAAGTACTTGCTAGTTGAGTAATGAATACCGGATTGAGAAAAGAAGGAGATATACAGGCTTTAAATACTGAAAAAAGATTAGCTTTTTGTTTTGTTTTTTTTTTTTTGATTGTTGTGTTAGAAGCTGTTTTTTTTTTCTTTCTGCTAAGCGTTAGCTCAATGTTGATGAATTATATAATAGAAGAGGATTAGTTTGCAATAGCTTCAGTCATCTCTACCTTGTCCCTGATCATATGAAGAGGGAATAACTGGTCTTGCGAATTCGTGCAATTTTTTTTGGGGTTCAATAGTATGTATATTTTGCAATTATTTCGTCGGGGAAGTGCAAGTATCACCCTCAAGAGGTGCTTGAGGTCATTTAGAATAGCTTCACTGCATTTTTTTGCTTATGCTGAAATTATATGACAAAGTGAGATTTCATAGCGATTAATTTCCTTGTATCAGCACTTTTGCGGACAATGGCATTCATGCTTGTAAATTTTCATTTGCAAGAGATGGTAACCTTTTCAGTCTGTGTGTTCTGCATGTGTACAATAGTTTTTTTCTTATGTAGATCACCTATATTCTTCAAAAGTTTTGGAGAGCGCATAAGCTTTTACCTCTTAACAGGTTTAGAGCTAGGAAATAAGCAATCTTATTTCATGTGAAGGTATCCTATGATCTCTTGAGAGTTACCAGCTTGTGGTGGAATCAGTTAACTAAGTTTTTCTTGTCTTCAAAATGTTCTTCTGAAATGACTTCGGCAGAGACTGAAACCTTCATCTTTAAAAGTAGTTAAATAGATTTGAAATAGTTCAGCAATTTGACGTGCTACATTTGCCCCCTTTCAGTCTCCACTCATCTTTACTGTCTTTACACCCACACCACTTAGCCACTAAATCGCTTACCAAGTTGTCTCTAATTGATCTACTAATAGATAAAAGTTGCCTGATTCTATTCCTTGCACCAACAGACTGAAGTACCTCTATGTGAGAGCAAAGATATGTAGGTCTAAGCACCTGTATAAATTGTATCGCTTCAAATTAAGAAATATTTTTTGATATTCCGTAATATTCTGTGTACCACAAAGGAAGAGGCCTTGGAGATGGTAATCTGCCAATTTGCCTTCTCTTAAGTCAACAAGGCTTATGCTGTCAATTTATCGTGGTCTAGACAATCTGATCCTTTTGGTTAATAGGAACTCTTCACTCCCTTTATTGGTGCAAAAGAGGTCCGTTATAAACACATTGAGGCTTGCTCACAATTTTCTTCCATTTTCTTCCAGTAGTTATGAATCTTCGGAGGACACTGAATGATGTCACCTCACTTTAGTCACTAGAATTGCTCAGGCAATCATGCATAGCAGATATATACTCAGGACCTCTCTTTGCATTCTCCCACTCAAATTGTCTTATCTGCTTAGACTGTTTACCCATCTCTAGGGGCCAGTTCATTAGCCCAAATCAGGAATTTGTCAAGAAATCAAAGGTATAAGTCATATTCTATTCCCAGTTTCATGGCTGGCGGCACGGGTTGTTAGTATTAAGTGATGTATGTAAAGTGTATGTAATTTATAAATTGAAGTGGAGAATAAAATAAAATAAAAATCTCCCTCGACATAGTACAAAAAGGTTTTTGCACATTGTCTATTCTTCAAATTAAAAGAGATAAGATAAATAAAATCATTAGATATTAGTTGATTACTCTTTTAAAAGGTTAAACTAGATTGCTTGTTATATTAATTATCAAGAGTCTTGTTATGCTTCCATAACTTGAGTAAGGATTTCATCTTTTTTGGTGTAGTATAACTCTACTCTGCGGAATGCATCTATAGAAATTAGAGACGTGCATCAAGTCAATCACTCTTTAGAAAATATTTGCTTAAATTTCCACCAAGAATGGAGTATATTCCCCCCCCCCCCCCCTTTCTATGTTTCCTTGGTTTGGGATGGGGCGGAGGTGGTGGTGTTCTATATCTGCTTGTATATTAAGTGTCAATACACTCCCTTATCCCCAAAAGAATAGTTTCAATATGCTTGTTCATCGAGTCCGGTATATATTAGGAATTTGTTGTGTTTCCGAGCTCAGTTTTAGCATTTTCTTCTCATTCACCACGAATTTCCCATGCTTGTTACTTTAAATTTCAAGCAATATTTTTCTACAGTTCGTATGTGACTTCCATAAATTGTTCCTGCAGGAGTTTAGAGGAAGTCAGCAGCCAACTAAGGTAAATATCTTTACCAGTTTCCAGTAGTATAGGGAGTGAAATTTCTCAGGATTAGCGGTATCCTTGTGAGATTTTTTACTTACTTGTCTCTGGTCGGTTAGATACTTTCCTGTTCATTTCTTTTTTTCCCATGTTATATATCTGCCAACTTCTCTTTTCGTTCTCTTTTGCTTATTTATCATCTTACATTTTCTTTATTTTTCAGAATTATATTAGATATGCAACACGTCAAAAGCGTGCTGACTCAAAAAAAGCTTTGAAAAATCTTCTCTTTTATGGGGCATCTGAAAGCTCTTTTGAGGTAAATATTAATCTTTTTTCCTTTCAGAGATGAGGCAAATCTTAATCTTAGTCATAACACATCAACTGTTACTATTATGGAGTGATATTAAATGCTTTTCATTTAAAATAATTTCTTTGGATTAGATTGTTTTCTGAATTATTTTCCGATGTTTTGTTGGACATAAGGTAGGTGACCTGAGAAAACAATAGAAGTGGTATGGGGTATCATTTTGAGTATTGAAGGTTGACAGTAATATTTACTTGGTAGTTGAAGTAAGTGATATGAAGTAAGAGTTGAAATATTTTCATGTGGGGCAACTTACACTCTCATTTTCCCCTTTTGGTGTCTGTTATTTTTTTGGTTGAAACTTAGCATATGAAAATAACCAAATAGTACATATTTATCAAGGACCATCTTCCAAAAAGACATGAATACATCCTAGATTGCTACACGGACCTTAATCATTGAATGCAAAGTCATTTTTGTATATTGGAACACTGAAGATAAGTTTGGCTATTCTTCTGCATCCCCAATTGGAGTTTCTATGTATATTGGAACACTGAAGATTAATTGATTGTATTTTTTTGATAGATAAAAGGTGATATCATTAGATTATCACCAAGGTTGCATTCCCATGTGCACCGGTGTATAAAAGAAACAATTACTACCCACATTGTGAAGCAAGGAACCAGTTCCTCCAAAAAGTGAACCAAAGCAAAAAGTCAACTGAGAGAATCAACTAAAGAAAGAAACCTCTTCCAAGAAGCTAATGGCATCATCATGTAAGGAAAAAATTTCTTTGCACCAAACGAATAGTGTTATCAGAACCGACAACAAAAACTATGCTTCAATACAGAGCTAGTAGACTCAGCTATATGAATCCTCATAATTCATTTTTTGCTGTTTGCACCAATTTCATTCCAATAGTCAATAACTTAGAGGTTCTCCAACACTAATGGTTTTCTACAATCTCGACAAACACACCTGTAAACGGACTAAAAAGACTCTTAGCAAATATTGAACCTAATATAGGCACACCATCATGACTAAGCCTTTATCCCTTGATATTCCGTATTTCTTCCAGACATATACTCCATACATGAGCTTAGAATAATTTATAAAAGTTTTTTCCTCTTCCTGTGCGACATTGGCTCCAGCTAGCAAACAGCCCGTCACTAATAAAGGTGTCACCGGTGCAATAGAAAAACCACCAAGCAGCAGCCCAAGCTGACAGATTCTCTTTCCAGTAATCTACATGAAAATACTAACTTCGGAATGAACTGCAGGGAGATTCTGAATGTGACGTTTGAAGTCTCTGATCATGTAATGTAAGAACCTCTGCTAATCAACCACAGAAGCTTTAGTTAGCGTTTGGATATGGATTTGATTAAAACTTGGAAAAATAGTTTTTGAAGTTGTGCTGAAAAATAATTTTTGAAAGTTGAAGTTGTGTTTGGACATGCATTTTGTTTGAAGAAAAGTTGAAGTTTTGTGAGTGGAAGAAAAAATTTTACCCAAAAAAACTGCCCTAAACCAGTTTTTGGGAACTTGGAAATATTTCAAATTTTTTTTTCCCAAAACATGATCATATTTCATAAACAAGCATTGTTTTCAATTTTGAAAAAATTAAGACAATCTATGGCCAAACGGGAGCTAAGTCTTTTGTCTAGGATCCTCACTTGTGATGTGTCAGCTTTGAAGCGAATAAGTTATCTCCTTAGGAGGATTAAAGGAAGATATATTGGGGAACTCCTCAATTGTGCAATTTAACATCTAGCCATACAATGATCAAAGGAAAAGAGTCTCAAGGTCTAATGAGGATAAAACAAGTTCAGTTTAGTAAGATGAATCACCTAGTATATAGAAGGAAAAGATGGATAAAATATAAGCAATGTTGAAACGTTCGCTTATACCTCATTACATGTATACTTTCTCTTAGTTCTCTATTGCTTTCCCTTTCTCCCCCAATGCACCTTTTTTGTGTTCATGGGAAGTTTCGGTCGACTTTAGTGTACTGGTGTAACTTCCTCTGTAGTCCAAGGCATGAATGTCCACTTTTTTTGCTTAAAGCCTACAGGTTATGATGTGTTCAGCTTCTGAACTTTAGTACCTGATCAATTGCAAGCACTCTATTTATATTAGAATCTATTCTGATTTCACTTTACTTTACCTTAAAGTTATTATACTTATGGTATGCTATTTTCTTGTTGAACAATTTACTAGAATGAATCTTCAGCAATAAATGATAAATGGGATGTGGATCGGGATGATCATTCAGAGAAGAAAAGTCAATTTAAGTCCGCTGCTCGTCGTAGAGATCGTGTAAGGAGAAGGATGCGTAAGCTTGTACTCCCAATTCACTATTAGCTTCTCTGCTTTGACTAGCACTGTCTAATGAAAATTCTTATGTCTCCCTGTGATAAATATCAGTGTGTTTTAACTTTTGGCCCCTTCTAAAGATTCTGAAATTCCAGATGAACTAAAACATATATTCCTATTGGATTTTGGTGGTTTGTCCTAATTTATTAGGCCCTTCTTGTTTGGAGCTGGGATAGTATTTCCTAAAGCTCCTTTACTGCTTACTTGCTAGCTAGACTAGTGGGGTTCCTATGAATAGACATACTGAAAACCGTGCCTTTCGAATTAAACGCAATACTCGTCTTCCAAATAAAAAATGGCTTATTGGCTTTGGGTTGGTTCCTATAGTGCTGCATAAAATAGGATGGTCCTGCCTTGATTTACATTTTTTCCATGTAGGAGTTGTATTGCAAGACTTTGAGCTGCTCAATGTAACATTTGTATTTGTACTTCTTTAAAGAAAAGATGGAAATTTGAATTGTCAAAAAGCTTTCTTATTGTTAGTCTCTACTATCTTTACATGACTGATGGTGATACGCAGGTGAGAACTAATTTACGAAAGGATGTAGGTAATATATTTATTGACCTGTTAATTGTTCTTTTTAGGAAAAATGAAGAAACGGAGTTTAGATGAAGACTTTGATGAATATCCTGAGACAGTATTTCAAGCAACTTTTGGTAATAAGTGGTACACTTGGTCTTTCAAGCCTGGTAAATCATCTACTTTTGAAGACCTATTTTCCCGAAGACAAGAAACAGACTGGTCAGAAAGGAGGCATTGCAGATGGGATAATGAAACTGAACGTGAGACTGAGACAGGATCCAACTATGGATCCTTAAATGTAGGTTCTTACTCTGAAAGAACAATTCTCGGCTTGCCCCCAAAAGGTCCTCTGAAGATTGAGGATGTCAAGAATGCGTAAGTTCTGAAAGTTTTGTGCTCTCCTTAGTCGATACTCAAGATATATGGAAGACTAATATAAGACGCTATGACCTTCCCTTGCAGTTTCCGTTTATCAGCTTTGAAGTGGCATCCTGATAAACATCAAGGACCTTCACAGGTCAGCTTGTAGTTATATAATTCCTTTCTTTCTCCTCTTATGTGATAAACTTATTCTTGTAAGAACCAATCAGATTCTTTTAAAGTTTATTAGAGGAGGAGCATTTCGTTGGAGGTCAAAAGGAAATATATTGAAGTGTGTATAAAAAATGGTCAGTAGAGACATCATTGCTGTTCATGGATCTGGCTTGTGAAAACCCTTGCAAAATGAATGGTTGATTTTGTTGTTAATGTAATTGTGGCGAGGGTGATCCATAGAGTGCATTCTTGCTGCCTTTAGTTTCAAGCAACCCATCATCTGCTAGTCGGATTCATTGAGGGAGAAACATGTCATAAATTTGAAGCAACATATAAAGCAGCTATTTGACACAGCGTGATGGTTGTCTGTTCTGAGGCATTTCTAAATCCATATTGAATTCACTTGTCTAAAAACTGAAATAACTATGGCATGTTCAACATATTTGCGACTGCAAGTCAGAGGGAGGGACGGTAGGAGGAAGTAGAAGACTGCTAATTACAGATGTAACTTGCTTTGTAATAAAGATGTATCTTCTAATGCGCAATGCATCAGCCTATCCTTCTTTTTCGGTGTCAATGCCTGTGTATTGGAACTTTATTATACTGTTCTAAGATTTAGCTACTCATTATCGTATTCTTAAGAGCCCTCACAAGATAAGTCATTGCATATGTGCAGGCAGCAGCAGAAGAGAAATTCAAATCTTGTGTCACTGCATACAAATCATTGTGCAACGCGCTCTCCCCAGCTTAACGTTTGATCTGATACATTTATGGCTTCTGTTTTTCGAGCATCAGAAGCCAAAGTCAGCATTCATTCTACTAATAGCTCAGTGTTATGTATTCTAATTTAATTCTGTATGATAAACTTACTTACTCTGAATGAAGGCTGTCTTTCCCAGCAGAGCCATGAAATTTACTTACATATGAGGTTTATTAGCTCATTGAATGTTAATTCCCTCATTCTATTTTGGCATATCTTTTTTAACTTCTTTTGGTTGAGTTGCTTTAATTATTCTGAAGGTGCATAGTTTAGCAGTAAGCCAGTAATGATGATTGCGTGCTCCTAAACTTGGGTGACTCGGTTACTAAAATCCAAACCAAGCCGCCCATTTTGTAAGAAGTTCATGTTCCAAACTGTATCAAGCTTTTCGGGACAAAGTAATTATATACACATTATTTACTGTAAGCAGTTATAAAACACAGTCGTTTGGTGTAATGTATACTAATCATGGTGGCAAAATGGATTAAAAAATATTTATCCACTCATATTATGGAGTGGATAATGAACTTTTTAAAAATGGGTTAAATATGGATAAGATCCATATTATTCACTTAACCAATGGATGAGTTTAACTTTTATATTTGCAAAGACTCAAATTAGGGGTCCTAAAGTTTTGGAGCCTAAAAATTCTCCTAAAAGTGATCATATTCAAGAAGCCATGGTAATATAGATATCTATATTATCAGCGGGTTTTTTCTATCCGTATTAATTATGAATCGTGTCGTATAAATTATATAGTATACTTTTACTTCCGACCCTGTCACGACCCGGAATTCCCCACCCTCGGGAGTCGTGATGGCGCCTACTAGTGGGAGCTAGACAAGCCAAACCTTAATTACTTTTTTTTTCTGTTAACAAATATCGGCAATCGCATGCAAACGATAGAATTTAACAATTATGCGGAAGTCTTAAATTAAAGAATCTAAATAAAATGCAGAAGTACAACATAAGTCTCTACCCAAGAACTGGTGTCACAGTGTCACAGACTATCTAAGATCTACAATAAACTGTCTCCGAACAAAAGATAATGAAACAGTGAATGAAGATAGAGGGAGACGCCAGGGCCCGCGAATGCCTGCAGGTCTACCTTGGGTCTCCGGGAGGACTGAAGGAAGCCCTCCAACTACGGATGCTGTCCAATACCTGGATCTGTGCAAAAGAGCACAGAGTGTAGTATCAGCACAACCGACCCCATGTGCTGGTAAGTGCCTAGCCTAACCTCGGCGAAGTAGTGACGAGGCTAGGACCAGACTACCAGATAAACCTGTGCAGTTCAAATATACATATATACAACGGAAAGAAATACAGGAAATAAACAGTCAATAAGGAAGGGAGGGACATGCTGTGGGGAGGCAACAGTTACAAATAGGAAACCTCAATATAAAGATAGAAGCAGCCCAAGAATTTACAGCGAACCAAGAAACGAATATCAAAAATAAACACACTTGAATCAACAACTGTTGCGGCGTGCAACCTGATCCTAATACATAACAACATTGTTGCGGCGTGCAACCCGACCCATATATATCATTGTTGCGGCGTGCAACCCGATCCATAAATATCATTGTTGCGGCGTGCAACCCGACCCATAGATATCATAGATATCATTGTTGCGGCGTGCAACCCGATCCACAATTATCACTGTTGCGGCGTGCAACCCGATCCTCAAATATCATTGTTGCGGCGTGCAACCCGATCCTCAAATATCATTGTTGCGGCATGCAACCCGATCCACAATTATCACTGTTGCCGCGCGCAACCCGATCCTCAAATATCATTGTTGCGGCGTGCAACCCGATCCTCAAATATCATTGTTGCGGCGTGCAACCCGATCCTCAAATATCACGTGGTAGGCGTACCACACGATCCCATTTCATAATACTACGTGGTAGACGTACCACACGCTCTCATTTCATCAATCACAATATAACAAAATAATCCCGGCTGGGGGACAACAATGTATAACTTCCCGGCAAGGGAACAACAACATAATAACTTCCCGGCAAGGGAACAAAATGTCATATCAAATGTCCCGGCAAGGGAGAAACATCTATAACCGCACTGGTCCCAACATCTAACTACCGCAGCTACAACCGATCCTGTTGCAACATCTAACTGCCACAACTATAATCAATCCAGTTACGACACCTATCTACCACAACTATGATCAATCCTATTACAACATCTAACTACCACAACTATAATCAAACTTGTTGCTACACTTAACTACCTCAGCTATAACCAACCTATTACAACACTTAACTACCTCAGCTATAACCAACCTACGACAACACTTAACTACCTCAGCTATAACCAACCTATGACAACACTTAACTACCTCAGCTATAACTTTAGTCATCACTCAACACAAGGAAGCATTAACCTAAGCGTCCGTAATATCAATTAAGAACACAGTACAAGGGAACCACAAATCGACAATGGCCCACCAAGGGACAACATAATGATCTTTTCTCTCCTCACTTTTTACTTCACAATTCACTTCACAACTCGAGCCAATGCTCTAGAGATTCAATTATCACTTATACTTTCGCAATTCGCTATATGACTGGAGCCAACGCTCCTCAATATCCATAAGTCACGATTCTTTCCACATCATTGCACAACAAATAGAAATAATCACCAAGGCATGAATAATACAAGGAAGTCATGGAAATCACAATATAGGACCCACGGTCATGCTAGACACCAATGTATAGATACTCGTCACCATGCCTATATATCGTACTCGACAATTAGCAAGTAGCAAATAAGACTCTACTCCTATTCCCTCAAGCCAAAGTTAGACCAAACACTTACCTCGAATGCTCCAAACTCAACTCAATCCTCTAGTATAGCTTTACCCCTCGAATTCACCACCAAACCGCTCGAATCTAATCACAAATTACTTGAATGTATTAACAACTGCTACTTGAATCAATTTGAATGCATGAAAATGAATTTTCCAAAGTTTGTTCAAAAATTCCCAAAATGCCCCCGGGCCTACGTGGTCAAAACCCGAGATTCGAGCCAAAACCCGTTTACTCATTCCTCCATGAATTCAGATATATAAGTTATTTTGGAATCGGACCTCAAATTGAGGTCCAAGACCCCCAAATTTAGGAACCCTAGTTCTACCCTAAATTCCCAAATTCCCCCATTAAAAATCCTTGTTTTGAAGTTGAAATTATGTTTAAAGATGTTAAGGAGTAAAGAAAATAAGTTAGAAATCACTTACCAATCGTTTTGAAGAAGAAGAATCGTTTGGAAAATCACCTCTTATGTTTTGGGTTTTGAAAAAGTGAAAGATAACCATAAATCCCGACCTTTTATACCCTACTGGAGGCTCAGCGCGGACCGTGCAAAAGTGCATCGCGAACGCGCTGAGGGACTGGAAATGACCCTCTCTGAACCCACCAAGCGCGGACCGCACTGATTTGGTGCGCGGCCGCGCTGGAGGAATTGACCAAAACTCCCACTCTCTGAATCTCCCAGCGCGGACCGTGCTGATATGGCACGCGGCCACGCTGGGCGACCTAGGACTACTGGCCCTCTGAACCCAAGCCACGCGGACCGCACAGAAATGTACCGCGGCCGCGCGGCTTCCAGCGCTGACCGCGCGGAATTGACCGCGGGCGCGCTGGGGGCCTGCAACCCCTGAACCTGCAACTTCAGAATGTTTCTAAGCATAAGACCTTCCGGGACCCACTCAAAACTCACCTGAGCCCTCGGGGATCCAAACCGAACATGCAAATGAACTCATAAGCACACTACGGACTCATCCGTGCGATCAAATCGCCCAATCAACATCATGAATCATCAAATTGGGCCTCAATACCCATGATTTCCCTCCAATTTCCATAGAACATCAAGTCTATGTTTTCTAGCTCACCACACGTCAAATGACGTCCAAATTTAACCAAACTTTACAGCAATTGTTTAGACCACATATAACACTTGTACCGGGCGTCGAAACCAAAATACGAGCCCGATACCTTCTAAACGGATATCACTTTCCAATTTCTTTAATTATTTTCAGAAAACAATTTCATGTAAAAATTCATTCCTCGGACTCGGGACCTCGGAATTTGATTCCGAGCACACCCCCAAGTCTCACATTATCCTACGGACCCTCCGAGACTGTCGAATCACGAGTCCGGGTCCGTTTGCCCAAAACGTTGACCGAAGTCAAACTTAATCAATTAAAACATCAAAATTTATTATTTTTCTCACAAATTCACATTTAAACTTTCCGGTTACGAGCCCGGACTGCGCACACAAGTCGAGGCAACCCCCAAGTGAGGTTTTCACGGCCTCAGAAATAGAGAGTGAGTAGGAATACAGGTGATGACCCTTTGGGTCGTCACAGACCCACCCATATCCGACCTGGATCGGCCGGTACAAGTATAACTCGCGTAGACGATCCATGTGGAAGGGCTAATTCGGGAGGATAGAATAGTAGATTTAACAGCTCTTTTAATTGTTATGGTACACCTAAATGGAAAAGAAATGGAGTAGTATTTTTATTTATTGAATACATTAAATAGCTTTACAGTAAGGTCATGAAAGAGACAGAAGGGAGATTCTACGAGGTGAAAAACTACAAGCACATTCTGGCTGTCTTTATTATAGCTAGAAATGGAACTACCAAAGTACTTAATGGATATATGTGTTACTCTGTTTTCCCTGCAGCTTTCTCATTATTGCTGAGCTACACAAGTGTATGATTTAATGCACTTCGTTTTACGTGACACTGTTTGCATTTACCTTTATTGAACAAAGAATTCAAAAAAGAATGTACCCATTTATCCAAAGGACCAAAATGAATAATTTAAAATCATTCAAACTACTTAATGGCTTCTAGATAATCAACTTTAGTTGCCATTTCATATTGGAAACAGATCAACAACTGAAATAGCAAGAATAAAGTACTGGTAAATATTGAAAAAAGGATCCAACCCCATGTCCAACAAGTGTGAACAATGTCATGTAAAATGCAACAAAAGACAAATATACCAAAAAAAAAAAAAAAATCTCCATTTTCACCGAAATAACATCCCTTTTCAAAAAAATAATAATAATAATAATAATCTTGTCGTCTTATATCTATCGGAATTTAAGTTTATATATTGACTACTTAAGAATATATACGCAGTCACCTCACTTCTAAGATAATTACCAATAATTTTTTTTCTTGAAAAGATTCTGATAATACAAATAAACATAGTACTAACTACACGGACAGTGTTATAAATAGAATTGTATTTAAGGTGAATGTCTATATTTTAGAAAAAATTTAGGGTTTGTTACTTGGTGGCTAAGTCACTTTTCCCCTATAAATAGAGGAGTTCTATTTCATTGTAATTAATCCCAAAATCAATAAGTATTCTCTCTCTACTTTTCTCTGCAATACTCTTCTTCTTCTCTTATTGTTTTATAACACGTTATCAGCACGAGACTCTAATAAATTGAGTAGAGGCTTTGGAATACGTGCATGGTGCTCAACTTGTACATAATATTGAGCATAGTGATAGTCAATTGTTCCATGAACTTCCTACATGAATAAATTTTGGATTTAAGATAAATATTTTACCTTATTTTTCTCTTTTAAATTCTTGAAATTCTATATTTTGATTTTAAATACAAGCAAAGATAATAAATGTTGATTATAACTCCAACGGAGTTTGTAAGAAATTATAACCACCCAAAGTGGTAAAATTTCTATGCATTGTCATGATCAAATTCATGTATGATTGTGGGCATAAAAAGTGGAAACTCGTCCAATTGAATTTGTTTCATTCTTATTCCCTTAAGAGAATATGGTAGCAGTATGTGATAAGTCTGAAAGAACACAAAATTATTACCATGAAGGTATCACTATATGGACGTGGCAATAGACGAAATTATAATCGTCATCATTGTAGTAATGAGAACAATAAGATTCTCAAAATAATCCTTCATCATGTGAAACTAATGTTTGTCATCAATTTGACATGAGATTTCGTAAAGCACATATAGATAATTATGGTCCATTCAAGGTGTGAATGTGACAATATGTGATTTATGAATACGTATTCATTCTTGAAAGAATATGAACGTACTAATGGTAGTGAATATACCACACTCACCTCCAGAAGGAGGTTTGAGATGATATAAGAAAATAATGTCACTATTATGGCATGAATGATCATTGGTCGCGTACCTATTGTACGCCAAATTATTTTGGCAATGTGATTATTAAAGGACAACTGTAATGCAAGAAACAGATCTTGCATATAATTTTGATCATGACCATAATTCTATAACTTTCTCTTTGAAAGAGATATTCACCATATGGATGTTGATGAATATGTGGTAGTATAAAATTAATTGAGAACTCTAGAAGAGTCAATTATACTATTTTGGAGAAATACAATTGATTACCAATAAGGTATTGTGACGCAATATGTCTCAAAGAAACTTATTGAGTTTCTAAAGTATTCGCAAAAGCGATTGGTTATATTGAGACTATAATAAAGGAAATATTCAATATCTTCTATTACTACAACTTGTAGCGGGGTAATATGTATATGAAAAGCTGCCCGCTTTATTCTCCGATTTATACTACACAAATAAAGGAATCCACAATAAAGTAGAAGTTTGTTGATATAAAAAACCTATATCATAATAAACTTGGAGTTTATTGATAATTGCACACGTCATGGTGTAAACCTGAAGCTTATCAATATTGATAATTTATCCAGTTGGCATAACTAGTTTAGTCATATGAGTTTAAGTATGATGTGCAAAAATAAAAGAGAACTCACATGGGTTAATATTAAAGAACTAGAGAGTTCTTTATATAGACCAACTAAAATTGGGATTGAATCCCATAAATGCTGGAAATATCAAAGGTGAATATTGGCTCATTCACCTGCCATGTATATCACCTAAGATGCATCTATGAGATGGTTACATGTGTGATTATTATTAACCTGCAACCTAGTGTTTGCGAGGTAACTTGCTCAATAATTTTAGAGCATAATTTTCAGACTTTCTATTCAATACAGTTCATCTTGATAAGTTGGTTTAAATCACAGTTGGTTTAGCAACACGATTTATTGAGTGTCTCCACTTAATAACTAAATTATTGCTTATGAGAAGAAAGTAATCTATATCAATTTGATATTCGTTATATACGAAAGTATATTACATTCTCCCCTTATAAGTAGTTCGGGGTCAGGAACCAATAATTTTTTATTAAGTATTATTATTGATGTGCGGTGTATATTTTGATTAACACTATAATGCACAAAGGTGAATTTTCAAAGTTGAGGAAGCAAGTTAGTTTTTCTAACATGAGGGGGAGACATGATAAAAGTTACGTGGAATGCATTTGTACATCTAGATCCTCGAATAGGATAATATGAACTTGAAGTTCATAAAAGGATAATTCACCTACAATATACTACAAAGCATGTCAGAAGCATTTATTGATCCAAAGAAAGTAGCTATATTCTCACTGCAAATGCTCATATTAGAATAAGTCCTACAAGGGCAATGTCTATAGTACGCTTAAAGCGTATAGACCAATCGGTTTCAAATAAAATTCTTGATAAAGAAGATGAGCACATGATCAAATTGATCATAATAAGGAGGCAAGTGATCTAGAAGATCACATGACATAACACTTCATAAAATCTTAAGAGAGATTGGGGTACCTGAAAATATAAATGAAGAGATCTCTATGTTATGTCTTTATGGAAAAAAAGAAGAAGTTTGGAACCGATATAAAATATTCGTCGACGACATCTATGATAGCGCTAAGCATAGGTGAGGATCGTAAGTATATCGCCTACAGACACAAAAACATTGGCCAAATAGAAGAGACACAATTCAAATAGAATTGGTTTCATATGAAAGACATGTAGTTCAAATACTTGAAAGTATAAAGTCAATTATATGTACAATCACTTCTATCTATCTTATATGTCTAGCATGACATGATAACTTGATATGTATTTAAAGTCGATTTGTATGGCTTAGATGACAATCTCTGAAGGATTTAAATCGCTTAAAGCATATACAATTCTTGGTCTTGAAGTACCGCATCCTAAGTGCAATTTATGCACATAAGTATCTTACTATAACTATAAGCATGATAATGTGATAGCCAGAATTTTTACCTCTATGGAGATATTGAATATGCCATATGAAGACATTATATATCTATCAAGAATGATGATTTCAAGGTGCAACATAATCATTCAAGCTAATATGGTTGATTTGTTTATCAAATCTCTACCAACGATCTTTTGAAGATGGTGCACAAGATTGGAATGCGAGGGCTCAAAGATGTAAATTGATTGTCTCATCAGGGGGAGTTAATACGTGTTGTACTCTTTTTTCTTACAAGGTTTTGTCCCACTGAATTTTCCTTTCAAAGTTTTAACGAGGCAACCAAAAGGCATATTGTTAGATATGTGTACTCTTTTTCCTTCTCTAGAATTTTTTCCCACTGGGTTTATTTTAGTTAAGATTTTAACGAGGCACATTATCTATTGAATAGACATTCAAGGGGGGGTATTATAAATAGAATTGTATTTAAGGTGAATGTCTATATTTCAGAGAGATTTTAGAGTTTGTTACTTGGTGGCTAAGTCACTTTTCCCCTATAAATAGAGGGGTTCTATTCCATAGTAATTAATCCTACAATCAATAAGTATTCTCTCTCTACTTTTCTCTGCAATACTCTTCTTCTTCTCTTATTGTTTTATAATAGATAGTTAAAAATATAACTATTCCTCATAGGTAGTTTGGTAGAGTGCATTAGAAAAAATAATGCATGCATTAACTTTGTATTAGTAATACCCTATTTGGTACATTTTTTTCAACCTATGTATAACTAATACAAGCATTAGTACACACCCTATTTGATATTATCCTATTTATAATAATGCACTACAAACCATGATATTAGCAATACCAAAGTTATTAATACATGCATAAGCTTAGTTAAAGACCTAATTGTCCCTCAAATTCCTCAAAACCTTTTGCAAATACTCTCTGCCATGTTTTCTATATCTTTTTATATTGTAATATTGTAATATTTTAATTAATTTTTTCCCTTTAATATTCTACTATAATAACAAAAAATCATATTTATGTACAAAATTTGATTTTGAATTCGGTTAAAGTATAAATTAAAGTTTTCTTTATTTGTCAAAGATCTACCTATTTTTTTAATAATTAATATTTTTTTATTATAAGTCATAGCAATTAAATTTTTCTTCTCTTCTAATTGGCTTTAAAGAGAGTAAAGAATGCGAAGGATAATAAAATTATTGCAATAATAATAGTGTACAGAATTAAAGAATGTAAAGGATATTTTTGTAAACCACCAATTTTTAAAAAAATTATGCTATGCTTTAATGCACCAAACCAATTAGTTGATACTCCTTCTGGTTCACAATAAGTGTCCAATTTACTTTTAGCACGCCCATTAAGAAAATATTAATTTCTATACAAAAATACCTACTATGACTAAACTACCCCTAATTAAACATTTAATGTGAGGAGTAAGAAAACTTTTTAGGGATATGTACATAGGGGTTATTTTGTAAAAACAAGTTGAATTCTTCTTGATTACATAACTGGACACTTATTTTGAACCAAAATGAAAAAGTAAATAATCTCAGCCTAACTAATATCAGCATAATTAATCCCATACTAATACATCATATTCAGCACTATTGATATACCTCCTACCAAACAGCCCCCAGGTATAGAAATCTAGTAATACAAGCATACAAAACAAAACTTTACAGAAATCTATGAAACATCCACAATTTGGATAATCAGGCCAAAGGAATCAAAACCATAAAACTTCAATCAATTGCAAGAATATTTCCCATTAAATTCTCAAAATTGTTCCTCCCAACCCTAATCAAAATTTCCACAATCTACCCCTCAACCAAACTCTAGATAATTGAGCGCAATCCTATTAGAAACAAAGGATTACAACAGAGGACGAAACCATGAACCCATAAATGAAAATCAAGAATCCAAAATGCAAAGCCCAATTCCTCTTAAACTTACCAAAATAACTCTCTGGTGGTTCTTGATAATGTATCTCAAATTCATCCCCAATTTCCTCAACCCCACCATTCCCAATTCTCATCTTCAGTTGCCTTAGCCTTTCAGTAGCCAAGCCCAATGTCAGCTTATGACATCTCCTTTGGTACTTAAACCCATTAATGCATCTCAAAGTTTGAGCCACAGATACATAGAAAATCAGATGGGCTAAAGAAAGAAGCCCAATGGGTATCCAACAATGGCGACATTGGAGCTTAGGGGAAAGAGCTTGACCCAAAAAGACTAAAGCCAAGAAAAGGAAGAAAAGCTGAAACATTCGCCAGAGTTCTTTTTTTTGTAAATCTACAGCTCTTTTTTTCTCGAGGGTTTTTTCGAAATGGAGTTGGATTATGGTGTTGATAGCTTGTAGAGCTGTTTCTTTTTGGATGAGACTTGGGTGGTGGGTGGTGGTGGTTACGGCGTCGTATTCCGCCATCGGAGAGTGTGGAGAAGAAGCTTTGGAAGAGTTAAAAAAGAGAAATGGGATATTTGGAGTTAAATGGTGGGGGGTGACAGAGGATACTGAGGTAGGGCATGTGGAGGATAGTTAGAATATCAAGGTATAATTTGATACTGATATTTCTGCTTATTGTTGCAACGGTAGGGAAATGTGGTAGGGTGGGATGGGGCCCATGCTGCATTGGATTTGGAAGAATTTGTAACTTTTGCAGGGGAGGGGTGGAAATTCTAAGTTAACTTTTTTCATAGAGATCCGTTCGGGCTCCACAATATATCGTTGGAAAACTATTTCAAAGAGCTACAACTTTCATGTTTTACAGTTTCTCAAATTCCCAACAGTTTTTCACGTAATACTTCTAGAAGACTGACCTTCTATAAACTTAGTCGATTTTATCGAATCTTATGCACCTCACGCTCTGTCTTGATTCCAAGATGTAACTATTTTCACACATAATCATCCCGATAGGACTTCATATTTCTAAGATGTCACATTAATACTCATTTAACATGTCCACACCTAGTCCAAATTTACGGAGTGTTATAACATATATATATATATATTATATTATATATATATATATATATATATATATATATATATATATATATATATATTGTGGCTACCAAATATAAATAGTTCCGGTCCTAGACTAAAAGTGATCTTTGCCCAAAAATAAATAAACAAACACTTGACTGTCACTGGACCTCTTTTGGACTGCCGTCTAACCATAAGGTAATAGTTGGATCAGTCTCATGCTCGGGGGGGGGGGGGGTTGGGGGTTTGCATCTATACCCGCTTTTTGGGTCACGTTTTAACTTGTGCCCGCTTTGCAAAAAAAATTGCAAGCGTACCCACTTTTTCGCGTAACTTCAGCATACGGGGCTGAAGTAGCAAAGGCAATCACGCAAAACTTCAGCATTCTAGTAGACGGGACTGAAGTAGCAAGTGTGCTCAACCAAGTGTGCTGAAGTTTTTGTTTGTAATTGCTGAACTTAAGCATAGTAGCTGACGTTTTGTTCTCTATTTGCTGAAGTTTTTGTTTGTAATTGCTGAAGTTTTTGTTTTTGTAACTGGCGAACTTCCGCTCTAAAGCTGAAGTTTTTATTTTGTAACTGGCGAACTTCCGCTCTAGAGCTGAAGTTTTTGTTTTGTAACTGGCGAACTTCAGCTCTAGAGTTGAAGTTTTGTTTTGTAACTGGCGAACTTCAGCTCTAGAGCTGAAGTTTTTGTTTTGTAACTGGCGAACTTCCGCTCTAGAGCTGAAGTTTTTGTTTTGTAACTGGCGAACTTCAGCTCTAGAGTTGAAGTTTTTGTTTTTGTAACTGGCGAACTTCAGCTCTAGAGCTGAAGTTTTTGTTTTGTAACCGGCGAACTTCAGCTCTAGAGCTGAAGTTTTTGCTATTTATTACTATGAATCCACAATAATCTTCAAAGCGGGAATCACATCGTATGGCAATCCACGACGATTTGCAAAGTGTGAATTCACATCGTATAGCAATCTAAGTCCTTGTGAAATCAAACAGCTAGTATTCTTGCCAAATTACTTGTCGCGTTTGAGTTTTTAGTACTTACAATTAAAAGGAATTCTGAGTAATAGTAAGAAATATTTATTTAAAAGAGATAGCTGAAGAATAAACTTCGTCAAGAATATCTCGACAGCCCATGTCAATTACTGAAACATTTTCACAATCAGCGACTTCAGAAAGGAGTGGCCTATCGGATTGAGGGGGAATATAACTTTGAGGAGGAGAAGGAGGAGGAGAAAGGGGGCTGAAGTTGTTTAAAAAGTGGGTACAAGTTAAAACTTTTAAAAAAATGGGTATAGGTTAAATGGGAGCGCCCTATTTTTACTCTTATGGGTCACCCAATATAAAATGGTTAAGCCCAATATAGCCCTACTATTGAGGGGAAATAATATTCAGTTTAGGGACATGACATTGTTGTTTTTAGAACAGTTACTGACTTTGATGTCAATGTGTCATTTGATCGATTTTCAATATCACTAGAAATTACATGGATAGCTGAATAAGAGGGAGGCCAGGAGATGGATTGATTCCCTTTTTTTTTAGGTCAAAACAGAGTTAATTGTTGTTGGTTAACCTTGGATTTATCTATAGCGATGACAGTTAAGAAGGTAAAAAAAGAAAATAAGAGAAGGCTTAACAAACATACCATAATGGCTTAAAAAAAATGTGCTCTTAAGAGAAGACGCATCGTAGGCCAACCTCGACCTTTTTCGCTTTTGATGGAAAGAAATTTTATATCTCAAAGTGTAAAGGAAAAAGGAGAAGATTAGCTGAGGATATTGTTAATGTGTGATTGTCTTCTACTGTAGAACTTATATAATCATCAAGTGTTAAGATTATCCAGTTCATAGTTCACTAGTGGTAGATTGGTCGAGCGCTAATCAAGAGTTACCTATGGGGAGTTTGAGCATTTTATCTTCTTGATTTTCGAACTTCAACAGGTTCTTAGGAAAGTACAGAGAGCGTTAGAGCATTTTTGCAGGTAAAAATTGGAAATGGTAAGAAGAAATATAAGGTCAAAATTGAAAATTCCATAAAGTGGAGGTGAAAACTATAGGGTAAACTGCAGCATGAATCATTGAACTATTCGAGGTTATGGGTTAATATAATTAGATTAATTGTATAAATTCAATACATATGGATTAAATAAATAAAGTCAATTTCACTGGGCTAGCCCATTTAATTGGACTACATATGATGGACCTACTTTACTAAGCCCAAGATGTCATCTTCCTAGATGCCCAATTTGTGTAGAAGAAGGTGTTACTTAGTCAAGGGTATAATTGTAAATAGCAATATAGTTGGTTAATTATGTTAGTTGTCATTAGAAGTTGGTTAACACTATTAGCTTTCATATAAGTAGTTAGTGGATGTACTAGTGTCAATATACAGAACATTTTTCTGCTTATCAATATACAGAGCTTGTTCTCTTGTTCTCTCCGTCTCTCTCATCTCCAAATCTAGGTATCTCCATTGTTGATCTTGTTCAAACTTGACATGGTATCAGAGCTTTTAGCCACAATTGTGAGCTAATTATCTTCGACTTTGCTGTCAATTGTTCGATGGTAGAATCCGATCTCGAAAATTCTTCGATCTCAACAATGGCGAAACCAGATCTCGATCACAATCACATTTTGTATCTTCATCCTTCAGACACTACCGGAGCGCCGATAGTCTCAATTCAGTTGATCGGAACTGAGAATTACTCTGTTTGGAGCCGTGCGATACGAATCCAGTTGTTAGGAAAGAACAAATTAGGGTTGATCGACGGAACTCTGAAAAGAGATAATTTTGAGAAGGATCTAGGTCATCAGTGGGACAGGTGCAATGCAATTGTGCTTGGATGGATAATGAGTTCTGTTTCGAATGAGTTGTTAACAGGCATAGTGTACGCAAAAGATGCATATCGTGTCTGGGAAGATCTGAGAGAGCGTTTTGATAAGGTCAACGCATCTAGGGTTTATCAGCTCCACAAATAGATTGCAACACTTTATCAAGGAACAAACAGTGTTTCTGTATATTTTACCAAACTCAAAGAGTTATGGGATGAGTACGAAAGCATGACTCTCCAAGCTGTGACTGTAGGAGATCTAAGGATTTCAATGAACATTTACATAGACAAAAACTAATGGAATTTCTGATGGGACTTAATGAGAATTATGAGCAGGCAAGGAGTCAAATCCTTATGACTAATCCCACTCCAAGTGTTAGCAAAGCGTATTCCATGATAATTGAGAGAGAGAGTAAGAGATCATTTTCAAATGTATCTGTGGTAGGAGAAGGATCAGAAACCACAGCTTTTCTGTCCACGAAAGGAGGCAGTTATCCAAAACCTAAGAAGAATTGGAACATTCAGTGTGATTTTTGTAAGATGAAAGGGCATAGTAAAGAGAACTGTTATAAAATAGTAGGTTATCCTACAGACTTTAAGTTCAGAAAGAAAGGACAGGGCAACTCAACTGCCTACAATGCCAATGCAGGGAATGATGCACCAAATGTTCCTGGACCTAATGCGGGTAGAAATAATGATGGAGATGCAACTGCCTTGAATGAGATGCCGAGGCCACCAACGTTTACAACTGATCAATACAATCAGATCCTTAGAATGCTGAACAAAGAGCCTTCTCAGGAAAATATGGCTAATATGGCAGGTACTATTCATTCTTTTATGGCTAGTGTAGCAAAGAAGGATTGGATTATAGATACAGGTGCAACAAATCATATGATATCTGATTTAGATATGTTGCATTCTGTTCGCAAAGCTGATTACTTAAGCAGTAAGATAGTGCAAATGCCAAATGGTCAGGTAACTTCAGTGTCTCATATTGGGGACTGTTTACTTTCGAAAGATGCAGTAATGAAGGATATATTATTTGTTCCTGATTTTCAGTATAACTTGATATCAGTATCAAAAGTAACTAGAGACCTTCATTGCTCTGTTACCTTTTTCCCTGACTTTTGTTTGTTCCAGGACCTCTCAAGTGGGAGGGTGAAGGGGATTGGTAGAGAGAAAGGAGGCTTATATCTCTTTGTTTCTGATGCTGATTCAATAAGCAGAGGACTAATTGTTACTGCAAAGAAAAAGAATATTGATGTTTCATTGTGGCACATGAGATTGGCTCATGCTTCTGGAGGAGCTATGAGGGAATTGCTTGGAGCAGATACTCAAGATTGTAAGAATGTAGTCAATAAGTGTGGGATATGCCCCTTAGCTAAACACACTAGATTGCCTTTTCCTTCTTCAAGTACTAGTAAAACTACTGCAGTATTTCAACTATTATATTTGGATGTATGGGGTCCTTATCACATTCCTACCTTTGATAGTAATAAGTTTTTCTTAACTGTGGTTGATGATTTCTCTCGTGTGACTTGGATTTTCTTAGTGAAGTTTAAGAGTGATGTGCTACTAGTCTTGAGAAATTTCTTTAAAATGGTGCATACTCAATTCAGCACATACAATTTGTGAGGTCAGATAATGGTAGTGAGTTTGTGAATGCTAAATTCATTGCACTCTTGAGGGAATTGGGCATTGTCCATCAGAGGACTTGTGTCTACTCTCCTCAGCAGAATGGTGCGGCTGAGAGAAAGCATAGACACATCCTTGAAGTTGCAAGAGCCATACGATTTCAAGGCCATATTCCTTTGAAATTTTGGGGGCATTGTATCCTAGCTGTTGTTTACATCATTAATAGATTACCTTCTGTCATTTTGCAGGGTAAATCACCTTATGAGCTATTTTATGGTAAGAAACCTATGGTTCATCACTTTAGAACCTTAGGTTGTCTTTGTTATACTAGTGTTCTACCAAGAGGTGATAAGTTTGGTGCAAGGGCTGTGAAGGCTGTCTTCATGGGATATTCCAATGTTACAATAGGATATGTCCTATATGACTTACAGAAACACCAATTCTTCATTAATAGAGATGTCACATTCAGAGAAACAATCTTTCCCTTCCAGGACAATTCGACCAGGGATCAATCTGTTCCTATACCCTCTGATATTTTTGATTCTGCAGACACAGCTCCACTTATTTCTAGCTCCCAGGATGCTTCTCCTTTTGCAGCTGATACACCAGTCCCAACTGAGTCTCCTTCTACAGTTTCAGTGTCATCACCAATTATCCCACCTTCTGATTCTCATTTGCTGGATGATTTATCCTCCACTTTTGCTGACAACTTTGAGGAGACCTTAGCACCTCTACCATTTGAAGAGGATACTTCTCTTAGAAGATCTCAACGAGTCACCAAACAGCCCTTATGGTTAACAAATTATGTGACTACTACTTCTACTACACAACCATATTCCATGTCCCATTATGTGTCTTATACTCAGTTGTCCAGCCCCTATAAAGCCTATTTGGGTGCTCTCTCAGCTACATCAGAACCTAAATCTTTTCAGGAAGCCTCTAAGGATAGTCATTGGGTTGATGCTATGAATGCTGAAATTCAAGCTCTGCAAGACAACAAAACTTGGGAGTTAGATCCTTTACCACCTGGGAAATCACCAATTGGGTGCAGATGGGTGTACAAGGTGAAACTGAAGGCTGATGGGGAGGTTGAAAGGTTTAAGGCCAGGTTATGGCCAAAGGATACAGTCAAACTGAAGGTCTTGATTATCATGAGACGTTTTCGCTTGTGGTGAAGGTTGTCACTGTTCGAACAGTTCTTTCTTTGGCTGCTATGCAAGCTTGGCATATTCATCAACTAGATGTGTATAATGCCTTTTTGCAGGGTGATTTACATGATGAGGTGTATATGGAATTGCCTCAGGGATTCTCAAGTCAGGGGGAGTCTAAGCTAGTATGCAGACTTCTCAAATCCCTGTATGGATTAAAACAAGCGAGCAGGAAATGGAACTTAAAACTCACAGAGGCTCTACTGCAATCAGGTTTCAATCAGAGTAGTCTTGATCACTCTCTCTTTATCAGAAAAGAGGCAAGCAGTATAGTGGTGATACTTGTCTATGTAGACGACATGTTAGTTACTGGGAACGACCTGAAGATGATACAAGACACAAAGGAGTCATTGCACAAAGCTTTCAAAATTAAAGACTTGGGAGAGTTGAAATTTTTCCTAGGAATGGAATTCAGCAGATCAAGCGAAGGGATTCTAGTGAATCAAAGGAAATATGCACTAGAGATTATATCTGATCTGGGCCTGGGAGACGCAAAACCATCTTGGACACTATTGGAAGTCAATGTGAAATTAACAGTACAGGAGTATGATAAACTGATAGAAAAGAAGGATGATCCTCTTCTTGCAGACAGAAATCAGTATCAAAGGCTGATAGGAAAATTGTTATACCTCACTTTGACAAGGCCAGACATGCTTATGCTGTACAAACATTGAGTCAGTTTTTACAACAACCAAAGAAATCACATTGGGAAGCAGCCATGCGAGTAGCAAGATACATCAAAAGAGAGCCTGGCTTAAGAGTCTTGTTCAGCAGTAAAAGATCCAATAAACTCATTGTATACTGTGATGAAGACTGGGCCTCTTGTCCAAATACAAGAAGATCAGTTTCAGGATTCGTAATCAAGTATGGGGATTCATTGGTATCATGGAAGTCCAAGAAACAAAGCACAGTTTCTAAAAGCTCAGCAGAAGCAGAGTATAGAAGCATGGCAACTGCAGTTTCAGAAGTTGTTTGGTTGACTGCTCTATTGAAGGAGTTGGAAGCAGATGTGGTACTACCAATTGATCTGTTTTGTGATAATAAAGCAGCTTTGCAAATAGCTGCAAATCCAGTATACCACGAGAGAACCAAACATATTGAAATAGACTGTCACTTTATTAGGGAGAAGATACAATTGGGCCTAGTGAAAGCACAACATGTTGGATCAAAGGATCAAGTAGCAGACATATTGACAAAAGGATTGAGCAGAGTACAACATGAATACTTGACAGGCAAGCTGGGAGTGCTGAACATCTTTACCTACCAGCTTGAGGTGGAGTGTAGAAGAAGGTGTTACTTAGTCAAGGGTATAATTGTAAATAGCAATATAGTTGGTTAATTATGTTAGTTGTCATTAGAAGTTGGTTAACACTATTAGCTTTCATATAAGTAGTTAGTGGATGTACAGTTGTCAATATACAGAACATTTTTCTGCTTATCAATATACAAAGCTTGTTCTCTTATTCTCTCCGTCTCTCTCTTCTCCAAATCTAGGTATCTCCATTGTTGATCTTGTTCAAACTTGACAATTTGATGTCACGTGTCAAAGACGTTGCTTGACAAGTAAAATAAAAAGAGCCAATAGGATCATGCTATTTGTCAAAATGACAAAGGCATGCCAAGTCAAATTAAAAAGCCAATGAAACTGTGTCACATGTGCAAGTGACGTGTTCTGGCCTATCAAATGCGGTCTTGTCACACTTCAATATGATTGGTCGAAAACACTTTGTTCTCATCACAACTCTTCTCTTCTACAACTATAAATAGGGGTCTTCATAACTAAGAAAAAGACACCAGAAATTATAACAAGAAGCAGGAGAGGGCTCGTGGATCAAACGCCGTAAATTTCTCTACAAGCTTCAAGTTTCAAGCAATCAAGTCCAAGTGCAAGAAAACAAATTCAAGAACGAAATTAAAAATAAGGCGTTCAAGATCAAGATTACTTGTTCTTAACACATTTACTATCCGTGGCGACCATCAAGGCGTTCGTGACAGATAAACCAAATTAAATTCAAGATCAAGTTCAAAGGCCCTTGAATTTATATTAAAAAAATCAGCGGATTCATAGAGATGGTAACACTCAAATTATTTGAAACAAAATACTATGATTGTTGCAATATTTTTTTGTCTTGATTATTTTTTTGACGCAAATTTATTGTCTACAATATTATAAAAAAATTAAATTGTAAATGCATATAAGTTAAATCTTACTCCTAAAATAATGAATTTTGTCCATATCAATTTTTTTTAAAAGAGTGTACTACTTAGAAATATTAATCAAACGTTCTGGTCGACTTTTAAGAAACAAAAAGTATTTTACCATTTCATGACAATCGGAAGATTACAATTCAATCGGATTTTCACTCAGGTGTGCAACAGTGCAAGTTATAAACTAATGAGTTATCCATATAAAATTATAAATACAGAACTCACCTTTCTCTGCCTTTTCTCATATCGGCAAGTAAGATCCAAGAAAATTACCAAGATCATTAACTACATTAATCAATTTCCTCTTACTTGTATAAGATTCTTCATTTCTTTTCACTTTGTCCCATCTCATAGGAAGTAAGTAATATTTCATGATTCCTTCTGTAAATTTTTATTCAATTCTTCCTATTGTGTGGATAGTTACATGTATTTTGGAGTCTATTTATTTTTTTCATTTTTTTTGTAGCATTGATAACCTTAAACATTGACATGCGACTAGTGATTCAACTAGGGGACAAGGCTTGACAATTTGAGCTAACTTGTATTTGTGTTGGACTAAAGTAATTGCAACCAAATTTGTTCCAAATAGAAATGAAAAAATAAAGGGTGAATGACACTATATAGCCGCTCTTAAAATAATAGGCAAAAAAATGTGTAATATATGTGTGTGTGTGTGTGTCACGCCCCGAACCTGGGCCTAGACGTAACACAACACCCGGTGCCTGACTACAAGTGACCGAGCGAACCAACTGGCTGGCTGAATCAACATGTGATATCATAACACACTGAATACGGAAGATAAACTAGCACATGTTGATATATTAAAAGTCTGAATGATATAAATCAAAAGGCGGAAACCATAATATAATTATGGGATATATATGTAGCAAACATTGCTTAAACATAAAAAGCCTGCGACTCTGTCTAACTGTTACTCTAGTCTATGAAGCCTCTAATGAAGTACTGAAAATACTGAAAGACTCTAAAGTAATGATAATGCCCCGAAAGAACTGAGGATCACCAAATAGCTGGTACGAGAATCCTAGCGCTCTAACTCGTCAACCTGTAAATCATTGCCTGCGTCGTGAGATGTTTGCCCCTAGAAAAAGGGACGTCAGTACATTTGAATTGCACTGGTATGTAAAGCAACTGAAAGAAAGAACTATAAATGCTGAAACTGATACTGATATGATAACTGAGAATTGATAATTGATAACTGAAATGATAACTGTTGAAACTGAAACTGAAACTAAAATGATAACTGATAACCGATAACTGATAACTGATAATTGATAACTGAAATGATAACTGAACTGAACAAAGGAAGTAAGGATATGAATACGCCCTCTTCTGAATGATGAACAACCTGTTTATCTGAATAAACTACGGTCTTGGGCCTAACATATATGTGTACAAACTACGACCTCAGGCCCAAGTATATGTATACATAACTACGTCCACAGGCCCAAAAATGCATAAACTACGGCTCAGGCCCAAACATGCATAAAACATAAACTACGGCTTCAGGCCCAAATACAAGTGTTCAATATTCAGGGATTTAAATTTAGGAACTGAGAATCATACTGCAATTTGTGATGCTGAAACACTGAAAAGTATTGAGTTATATGATACTGGAATACTAAATAGAACTAGATTGAGACATGTATTCATGAACTGATTATGAAAACTGGACTTCAACTTTTTATGACATGTTGAGTAATCTAGACTAAGATTCATGGGCATCAAACCCAAGACTATATTGATTACGCATTGAGCTCACAACGTTCAGAATGAAAGTCATGAACGAGTTATGAAGTTAGAGAATAGAATATCTGCAACTATTCAAGGATCTAGGCTTAACTATAATTCTGAGGCAATTAGTAATATCATAAAAGAAACGTAGTGTAGGGAAAATTATTAACATTCCCAAACATAGAGAGTTAGCCTCACATACCTTAACTTCCTGCTCTTGAATGTAATACCATATTCGCCAACCCTTTCAACTTTAATTTATAGCAATACAAGTCAAAGAGATTCCATATTAGCAATAATACTCATGTTTTGGTCACTTAGGCATTTTCTCAAACACTTGGTGGGCATAAAGCTTCATAGCCCTTATTAATGGTGTTTCTACACCCGACAACCCATTCTCTTGCTCATAGATAAATTCTAAAATCTCAATTTGCTATAATCAATACCATTTTTTATCACCCATAAAATAAACAACACCCTTAATAAATAATCAACAATCAACAACCCAAGCCTATAATCGTTCATGGTTTTCTATCAAACCCATCAACTCATATCTCATGAAAATATAGTCTATAATTATTAATCCAATGGTATAATCAACTAGAGGGTGAAGATATTACCTTTTTGAAGTTCAGTCCTCTTGAATTCGAGTTCTAGGATTTCTTTTCTCAACCAAGATGTCCCAATCGAATATCTAATGATTTGGAGGATTTACCCATGTTAATAAGGTGTTGGGGAATTGAAATTAACTTAGAATCACGATTAGAACTTACCTTGGATGGTGGAGGGACCTTTGAGGAGTTAGGTTCTTGAGAGCTTCCCTTTCTAGAGCAAATTTTTATATTTTGGGGTGTGGGGGACGAAGTAGGGCTTTAAAAATGACCCCTCGGATGCGCTTCCGCGCACCTGGACGCACAGCAGGCAGTAGCACTGCCACAAGTGCGTGGGCGCTCACCTGGGCACGCATACTGCGCATTGTCCAGCAAAACGCACATAACTTTTTTCACAGAGATCCGTTCGGGCTCCACAATATATCGTTGAAAACTATTTCAAAGGGCTACAACTTTCATGTTTTACATTTTCTCAAATTCCCAACAGTTTTTCACGAAATACTTCTAGAAGACTGACCTTCTATAAACTTAGTCGATTTTATCGAATCTTATGCACCTCACGCTCTGTCTTGATTCCAAAATGTAACTATTTTCACCCATAATCATCCCGATAGGACTTCATATGTCTAAGATGTCACATTAATACTCATTTAACATGTCCACACCTAGTCCAAATTTACGGAGTGTTATATATATATATATATATATATTATATTTTTGTGGCTACCAAATATAAATAGTTCCGGTCCTAGACTAAAAGTGATCTTTGCCCAAAAATAAATAAACAAACACTTGACAGTCACTGGACCTCTTTTGGACTGCCGTCTAACCATAAGGTAATAGTTGGATCAGTCTCATGCTAAGGGGGGTGGGGGGATTTGCATCTATACCCCCGCTTTTTGGGCCACGTTTTAACTTGTGCCCGCTTTGCAAAAAAAATTGTAAGCGTAGCCACTTTTTCGCGTAACTTCAGCATACGGGGCTGAAGTAGCAAAGGCAATCACGCAAAACTTCAGCATTCTAGTAGACGGTACTGAAGTAGCAAGTGTGCTGAACCAAGTGTGCTGAAGTTTTTGTTTGTAATTGCTGAACTTAAGCATAGTACCTGAAGTTTTGTTCTCTATTTGTTGAAGTTTTTGTTTGTAATTGCTGAAGTGTTTGTTTTGTAACTGGCGAACTTCCGCTCTAGAGCTGAAGTTTTTGTTTTGTAACTAGCGAACTTCCGCTCTAGAGCTGAAGTTTTTGTTTTGTAACTGGCGAACTTCAGCTTTAGAGTTGAAGTTTTTGTTTTTGTAACTGGCGAACTTCAGCTCTAGAGCTGAAGTTTTTGTTTTGTAACTGGCGAAGTTTTTGTTTTGTAACTGTCGAACTTCAGCTCTAGAGCTGAAGTTTTTGCTATGTATTACTATGAATCCACAATAATCTTCAAAGCGGGAATCACATCGTATGGCAATCCACGACGATTTTCAAAGTGTGAATTCACATCGTATAGCAATCTAAGTCCTTGTGAAATCAAACAGCTAGTATTCTTGCCAAATTACTTGTCGCGTTTGAGTTTTTAGTACTTACAATTAAAAGGAATTCTGAGTAATAGTAAGAAATATTTATTTAAAAGAGATAGCTGAAGAATAAACTTCATCAAGAATATCTCCATAGCCCATGTCAATTACTGGAACATTTTCACAATCAGCGACTTCAGAAAGGAGTGGCCTATCGGATTGAGGGCGGATATAACTTTGAGGAGGAGAAGGAGGAGGAGAAAGGGGGCTGAAGTTGTTTAAAAAGTGGGTACAAGTTAAAACTTTTTAAAAAATGGGTATCGGTTAAATGGGAGCGCCCTATTTTTACTGCTATGGGTCACCCAATATAAAATGGTTAAGCCCAATATAGCCCTACTATTGAGGGGAAATAATATTCAGTTTAGGGACATGACATTGTTGTTTTTAGAACAGTTACTGACTTAGGTGTCAATGTGTCATTTGATCGATTTTCAATATTACTAGAAATTACATGGATAGCTGAATAAGAGGGAGGCCGGAAGATGGATTGATTTCCTTTTTTTAAGGTCAAAACAAAGTTAATTGTTTTTGGTTAACTTTGGATTTATCAATAGCGATGACAATTAAGAAGGTAAAAAAAGAAAATAAGAGAAGGCTTAACAAACATTCCATAATGGCTTAAAAAAAATGTGCTCTTAAGAGAAGACGCATCGTAGGCCAACCTCGACCTTTTTCGCTTTTGATGGAAAGAAATTTTATATCTCAAAGTGTAAAGGAAAAAGGAGAAGATTAGCCGAGGATATTGTTAATGTGTGATTGTCTTTCTACTATAGAACTTATATAATCATCAAGTGTTAAGATTATCTAGTTCATAGTTCACTAGTGGTAGATTGGTCGAGCGATAATCAAGAGTTACCTATGGGGAGTTTGAGCATTTTATCTTCTTGATTTTCGAACTTCAACAGGTTCTTAGGAAAGTACAGAGAGCGTTAGAGCATTTTTGCAAGTAAAAATTGGAAATGGTAAGAAGGAATATAAGGTCAAAATTGAAAATTCCATAAAGTGGAGGTGAAAACTATAGGGTAAACTGCAGCATGAATCACTGAACTATTCGAGGTTAGCGCTTTACTACTAAGGGGTTGTTTGGTATGATGGATAAACAAAAGTAATCTTGGGAAATGTAGTACTACCTTTTTCCTTGTTTGGTTACTGAATCTGGAATAAGTTATCGAGGATTAAAAATATCACAGGAATAACTTATACCTACTAGAGGGTGGAATAATAATCCCAAAATAAGTTATCCCAGGATAAAGCAGTAAAATTGATAATCCCAAAATTAATACAACATACCAAACAGTCAATAAGAAATAATCCCAGCATAAGTAATGTTCAAACCAAACGACCCCTTAAGATGGTTGCAATTAGACCATCAATATACGAGGTCCTTTGGTTTAGCATTCCCCTGAAAAAAACTAAGAGAGAGACTGTCAGCAAGATAAATTTCGTATAACAGATGTGCAACAAAAATTCTACCACTTAAATGGGTTGATTGAGTTTAACTTTTACATACTAATGTCGTAAAAGAAGTTTTAACGATTATTTTATTTTAAATGATAATTATAGATGACCCCCATGCTCAATGAAAATAATAACTTGAAAAATAAAACAAATAATCTGTTGTAACAAGTACCTAGAAAAATTACACTACCAATATATATAAGATACTCCATATCCTTACCAAGATCCTAATATGACAAACTTGCAAAAGTATATATCAATTCATACAAACAGAATCAACTATTTTAAACTATTACACACATGGGGATGGTGGGAAAACCAAAGCCTCAAAAGGAGAAGAAAATGTATACTATGCTATATATTGTCTAAATAAAAGCTAAACTATTCCCTCTTTCACACTATTTACCCAACGTTGAATGATTAAATATACATAACTAGAAAGAAAAAGATGCCACTTCTTTGTGTGTGCATTTTTAGTAAAAGTAAATTTCCGAATAAAAGTCCTCCTCACACTTTTCCAAGGGACATTAACTCCAATGATTTTGCCCCACTTCACAAAAATGGATTTATAGTAAAATCTTGTTCCCTCAATCCATTATAGTTACTGAAGAAGGATTTATAGGAACTATTTGATAGCATCAAACTTTATTGTCATCCTCTTCTCTTCTTCATCATCCTCATCATTTTATTGACTTTGTTCAACATTTTGTCTCTGAATATTTTCTGCTTCCAACTGCTGCTGCTGTTGTTGTTGGTTCATTATTTGCATTAGTAACTCTCCAGCCTTGATACTAGAACCTGGATTTTCTGAACTTAGCAATTGTTTCTTGGACTTGTTTTGATAGATAGAATCCAGTAGATGAAAATAAGGACATGTTTTTGAATCTTCTGGCCTCCTCTTTTGGCTTTCTTTAACTCTCCTATAATACTTGTTTATGTTCTCCCATTTCTCTTTACACCTCTTGGCATTTCTATCATATCCAAGCTTCTTCATACCAGTTGAGATATCTTCCCATAGAGGCCATTTTGGTGATCCATTGTCTTGATATTGCAAGTCAACGTTCGTTCTTAACTTGATCAATGCTTCGACTTCTGCTTTAGGCCATCGACCAGAACTCATATGAAACGAATTCTCACCAGCACTGTCTATATCTTGTTTCTCCAACATGTTCTCTTGCTTATCATTGTCTTGCTGCAAAACATTTTCTTGGCTTCCAACAGTTTTCACCGACGAATTCTCAGTCTTCTTCTCATGAGATAAGTCCATTGGCGACTGTACTTGAACGGTTTGCTCTGAGATTTTCTGCAAGAAAGCAATCACTGCTGCATCTTTGGCAGCAGAAATTGCTATTTCATTGGCTAGTGCTTCTTTTTCTTTCTTTAATCTTGCTATTTCCTGCATCTTCCAAGCTTCTTCCCTCGCTATCCGATCCCTCTCGCATTTTTCTATCGCTTCCAAGAACTTGTTTTGCAAATCCTCTTGCTTGTCCAACACTTGCTTCATCAACCTCTCGAAATAACCAGCCAATTTCCTTTTCTTCTTCACACTACCATCGGATTCCTTACCCGAGGAAGAGGTTGTGGACGTGGACGTAGACATGAACTCCGGATTGAAACCTTGGTTTTGACAACTGAAATCTTGATATCCACTAGTGGCTGGTTTTATCATTGTCATCGGCATAGGCATTGGTACTGGCATTGAAATTGATGTTGTTGTATCCATCCTATTATTCTGGTTGTCCAAAAGTTCTAATTGCTCGAAAAATCGATAGTTTTTCCCAGTTTGTCTACCAGATCTACCATCTTTTGTTCTCTTGTGATACTTATAAATGTTCTCAAATTTCTCCCTGCATTTCTTTGCATTTCGATTATACCCTAGCTCACCCATATTCCTGCCAAATAATAAAACAAAAAATTTCCCATTGTGCCTTCTCTTTCAAAACTTCAAATTTCACCTCAATTACAATTTAAAATATATTCCAACAGCCAAACAGAAATACTGCTTAAAAAGTTAAAAAGATACTCATCTAGTTAAAATTCAAAACAATTACTCTTACCCAGTATAACAAAATTGAAAATACCTGAGGCTTATAAATATGTGCAGGTTTACTAAAAGTGATGAACTAATAATACAACTAATTAGATGGTTTGAGCTCAATATAACAAAACAAGTTAACCAAATATGAATTGTACATATGCTAATTAAGAGAGTGATGTTTGTTTGTACCTAGAAATTTCATCCCAAAGAGGGCCTTTGAGATTGGAATCACGAAATGCAAGGTCCATTTGAGACCTTATTTTGAGCAAAGCCAAAGTTTCATCGTGTGGCCAACGATTCCCACCAGATATATTATTCTTTTCACCTTCTATTTCCCCTCTGCTTCTCTCTTCCTCTTCTGAACCTCCACCGACACTACCACCGCCGCCGCCACCGTCATTACTCAGCTCCACCACCTGAGTTACGGCGCCGCCACCAGCAGCAGCGGTAGCTGAATTCTCCAACAAGACTGAAGTTTCCAGCATTTTCTTTTGCTTTACACACTAGTACAAGTTTACAAGAAAGTTCACAAAGGTGAACTTTTTTTCTTGGGCTTAGTAGTAAAATAATTGAGGAGTGTCACTTATCCTCTCCTTTTATTTTTCTTTTTTCTTTTCGGTTGATTTGAAATTTGGGGGTTTACTCCTACTTTCTATATTTTTAACTTCACCCCACTATTTTCTTTTCCTTTGTTAAGGGGTCAAGTAAGTGTAATGGTGATATGGAAAAATAACGCTTTTTCCGAATGGGGTTTTATGCGGCGTGTATCTGGATATAGTCGAGTTTCAATACGAATATCGGACATTGGATGGAAAACCAACAAAAAAAATATAATGATGAGTACTAGGGTAGTAGCATACACAAGAATTTCCTAAGAGGTTTCAATATTTAAAGAAGTAAATAGATGAATAAATTACTGTAACAAGCGGTATTATTTTTTATGTTTATACTTAATATTTAAATTTTAATTTATTTATTATTTAACACATATTAGAAATAAAAATCGACGAAGCAATGTCACGTGCCTATGCTCTCGGGGTGCTGAATTAGGGTTTTTTACTTTTTAAAGAGACAATATTAAAAATTAGAGTGGGACATGTTAATGATGTGACTTGGATTAATTTAATTTGCGTTGTGTAAGACCTATTAAAAAATATACTACTCTCTTTATTAAGATTTATTTTGTTTTCAAATTCGAATCCTATATAGCAGGTTAACAATGAATAAATCATATCCATTCAACTATAATCTTTAATGGTTTATAGAAGTGATGGTCCAATAAATAAATTATACAGCTTTTCAAGGCTTAATTGGTTACACATGTATAAGTTGAATTTTTCCTCTTGATTTTGACTTTTCTGCTCATGCTATAAATGGCTAGTCAACTTTGCTATGGTGGAGTCCAAAATTACAGCTAGGATACACCGTGTTGAAATAATGTGAAAAGTGTGGTATGTTGTAAATTACAGCTTGGATACACCATTTTCGATATTTTCTCCTACTATTTATGATTTAAAGTTAAAATCATTTAACAAGCTAATGTAGTTTTAGAAATATTATATGCTCATGCTTTTCATTTGCTTCGCTTTATCAAAATATATTCCTGATAATTGTGATAGATATTGAGAAGCGAAGAAAAAAGAGCCTTCTTTTTTTATTTAGGGAAAACCTTGGAAGATTTAATTTTGGAAAGAGGGAATAAAATAGAGAAAAAAAAAAAAGGTCGAGATGAGTCATTGTTATCAATTTGGCAATTTGAGGAGATACCAACAAGTGGAAGATAAAGATGAAGCGAGATGGAGGGATAAGTAAATTGAAAGAGTTGAAAAAGAAAGAAATGTGTTCAATTTCCAAGTTGGGATTTGTAAGTTTGTGCCTTAAAAGCTAAATTTTAGTTAAAAAGTCGGCCATACAGCCCACGTTTTGGCTTTTGGACACTTTCTTGTTTTCATACCAAGGTTTTATTTATGCAACTATATGGGTGAAAATGTGGTATTGCCTTTTCCTTGTGAGTAGTGTCCTTATAACGACAAGAATTTTTTTTTTTTTTTTTAATTGTTATCATAATAGGGACCCATAATTACGGCTGGAAAAAAAAAAATGAGGGGTACAAAGATTTGTAAACAAAAAATTATTGTTGGTTAAGTAAAAGCAACTTTGGCTGATCTAAATCGGATAATTAAAACGATTTTTGAATAGTTGATTACTGGTTAAACAAGAAAAAATTGTTTCTGCATTTTGGAATAAACTTGGTATGGCTTTTGCTTATATCATGATATTAATAATGATAGTAATATTGTCAACTTACATATAGCAAAGTATTTAAATTTTTCCGCAAGGGTTGGCTGAGTTGGTTGGGTGATTGGTTTTCCATGTGAGATCTGTAATTGATTTCCTCCTCAGTCAGAGTTCGTCACACCGGATTGCTTAGTGCAATTTATATCTCCTGTATAATTTGCGAGCTATTGTATAATTAGCTCGCAAATGACTCAATCCGCATTCGAAGGATAGCGATTACCCAGGGAGTTTTCCAGAAGAAAAAAAAAGGTACTCAAAACTTAAAATTTTCTTTTCAGCTAAAAAAGGAGCTAGGTCTTACTTTTCTTTAGTTAGAGATTTTTTTCTTTACCAAGTTTCCTTGACTTCAAATTTTCTTTAACTCCTTTTATATCTTTCTTATTTTATTATATATTTGGGGTTTACTTTTGGAAAGGGGGAAGAAGGGGTTTGGTTCAAAGGGGATGATGATAAGTTTGAGTTTTATGTATGATTAACTGCCTTGTAATAATAAAATGAAATTAATGTAAGAAGATGAAAGAAACATAAAGTTGGCCTTTGGGAAAAGGAAAGAGACACATAATCATAGAGAGGTCAATATTAGATGGAATTCATTTACGTTAACTCGACGCCATGTCACTTTCGTATAAACAAAATAAATTATTAAATATGTGCAGTAAAAATTATTATTATTAGAATAAAGAAAAACAAAAAGGAATCTAAGAAAGTGTGTCATTTTCAAACTTGCTAAAGAGTGAAGTAATTATCTTTGAACCAATTTTCAACCACTTGGAGTGAATCTGTGGTTGTAACTTGCATGCTGTCCCACACGGTATACTTTTATAATTATGAAAAGAACTCTAATAGTTATTAAACTATACAAGTGAATAGTATCTGGTTGGTCGTCCATTATATATTAACTCTCATCCATAAATTTCAAGCATTTAGGATGTGTATGTTATTTAAGCATTTTCTCTTTAATTTTTCTTTCCTAAGTTCTTTCAAAATGAAAAACATCGTATTTGTTTCTAATCAATATACATATATTGTGAAACTAAACATTACTTTTTGACATTTCGATTAAATTGAGGGATTAGAGAAGGAAAAAGAAGAAAAAAAACGAGAATCAAACTCACCTAATATATGGGGGACTTTCATAAATACCATCAGACTATGAACCTTGATGATTGTGTTTAAAATCAAGCAAGGGCAAAGAAACTTATCTATTTATTTTCTAAATTACTTCACTATTTATTGTAATTTTTTCAGAGTAAAAAAGGTTCAACTATGAGTAAACGAAAAGATGAACCTTATTCGATATTTGACTACTACATTTGTAATCTTATCATACAACTTAATAACACTGCTAGAATTACGCGGATTACCAATGGCCAATTCCGTTACAAAACTACCCAAGAAACGAAAACTTTGATGACTTATTAGAGTGATTGTTTGTCGTCAAAAATATTGTCTAACATCGAGTTGTCGAATATTTAGACAAAGTATGTTACAACTGAAAATCCACTATACATCGCAATGGCGCCTAACGTCGCCATCATACGTTGATTTATCAATTTATTTGCTCATTTTATTACTTCCGAAATCATAATCTTCATTGATTTAATGGTATAAAATAGAACTTTCAGGGTAAAATGATAATAAATGCGCAATTACAACAACGAACAACCCGTAAGAAGCCCCCAAAATCCGGTGTCACAAGTACATGAGCATTTTCTAAGGAGTACAACAATAATACAACATCTGTCTGGAATGTAATTAAGACAGGATAAAATAAATGGTACAATGGGGACTCGGTGGACTGCGGTGCGTAACCTGAATTGCAGCTAACATAAAGTCTCCTCAACAGATGCACCTACGCGCCAAGATGATCACCAAATGGCCAGTCAAATCCTGCACATTTAGTGCATAAGTGCAGCATGAGTACGTAAATCAACGCATACCCAGTAAGTAGTCTAGCCTAACCCAGGAGAATAGTGACGAGGGGTCGACATCGATACTTACTAGAGGTCCAAATAAATAAATAATAATTCGTAACAGGTATGAAGTGCACAACAATAGTGGAGTAAATCTGCAATATCATAATGTTCCAATTATTCTTTTCAGAGCATACTTGTATTCTATCTTAATATCTCAAGAAAAATATCAAGTGTCAATACCAAATAAATAAGAAATACCATAAAATGCCGGACAACAGTGGAAGATTTATCTCGCGAATATTCGGACTACTAGCGATATGACGCACGATTCCGCCGAGGTCGTTCGGCCTAAGGGTGTTAAACAGGTGGGCCGGGCCGGGAAAAAAATGAAATCGGCCAGTTTTCAATCCGGACCGGTTACGGGTTAGTCTTTACCGGGCTTAACGGGTCTGGGTCCATCCGGGTAAAAAATAAACCGTAAGGGTTACGAGTCCAAGGGGCCGGGCCGGGTTAGTGTTATTTATTTATTTATATTTTTTTGTTATTTTGTATAACTATCGTAATTTATATTAACATAAAATAAAAATTAAAGAATACAATGAAGATGAAAAAAAAATTGCACTTATAAATTGCAAGTGCTACATTTATTTTAAAATTCAAACTTACAAATTGAAAGGTTTTCATTTAACAACAAGTAAATTAACGAAAAAAGAGTAAATTCAAAGGTTTTGCATTGCCTTAGTAAGTTCTTCATAATCAATATGAACTTCTTGGCCATCTTCTGGAGTGTTAAATTCAGATGGGTTACCATGTGTTAATATATTTCCAAGTTCCTCGTCTTCTGGGCTATCAACATCTTCACGTCCCTGATTTCTTCGTTCCAATCTAATCCAATCTCTGAAACATACTAAAACTTCCAAAGCATTGCTTCCCAATGAGTGACGGGTGTCTCCAAGTTGTTGTCTTGCTTGACTCAATGCACTCTCTGATGCAACAGTTGAAATTGGCACATTCAGCACGTCCCGAGCCATAGCGGAAAGAGCAGGAAATAGCTTTCCATTCTCATGCCACCATCCCAACTGTGAAAATTCCTTTGTGCGTGGCTTTTTTTGCTTTTGCAAGTAGAATTGAAGTTCATCAATGTTCCTGCTACTGGTTTGAGCATTAGAAAATATGGAAAAAATATTAAAAAAACTATCAAGGCTTTCATCATCATCCATAGTAGTAGAAGTGGTACAATGCATAGTGGGATTAACATTGCCTACATTAAGAGCAGCATCATCAAATATATTTGCATAATAATTATATAATTGTTGTAAATTATCATTTTGCTTGTTCATACAAATATATATCCGGGGTTTTAGTTGATCCAATCTCCACATAAGTATATAAAGCATTGATTAATTGGTGACAATCAGACAGAATGACTTAAAACAGCACCAATTAAGTAAATCGGAGGAATTGGAAAGAAATATTTTTTGAATTTTGCTTGCATTTTTTCAACAGCATCCTTATATTTTTCTTTCTTCTTAATTTGAGAGAGTAGAAAAGAAATTTTAGCTATATGTACTAAAGCCATAGTAACAGTAGGTTAATGTGCTCCAAAAAACTCAACAGTAGCTGTATAAAATTTATGTAAAAATTTAAAAGCATCATTAATGGCCTCCCAAGTAGTAGTGTTAACATACGATTTGGATCAGTACAATGCGCATTACCAACTTCAGTTATTGGCAATCTATATTTGTAGCAACATTTTAAAAATATATATGTATAATTCCATCTAGTAACAATTTCATCTAGCATGAATCTGGGATTAAGGTTATGCTCGGAACACTTATTCTTAAATTCCCTAATTCTAGATTGTCTATTATTTCCTTGAATAACACCAACGGCTCTTCTAACATGAGTAATCTCAGTTGAAAATAAATCAAGGCCACTTTTAACAATTAAATTATAAACATGACATGCAACTTAACATGAAAAATTTCGTCAAGTGGTGGTTGCAAATGCAGTTTTAATATTGAAATTGCGGCATTATTGTTAGAAGCATTATCAAAAGACATACACAATATTTTTTTCTTAAGATTATAAAATCCAACTTCGCAAATAGTAGTACTTATAAACACAGCAGTATAACTCTGATCTTCATCATATTTAAAAGCGATAATACGTGTTTGCATACAATAATTATCATATATCCAGTGACATGTAATTGTCAAATAATTATTTTCATTAACAGCATGGCCAATATTAGAAGTTAGAGAAACTCTACAAGGAAGGTGGTCAAACAAATAACGTACGTATGTTTGATATTGTCCATGAAGTTTAAAGATATCAGATCTATAAGTACTTCTAGGGATACCTTTAAATAAAGGATTATAAATCATTTGAATATACATAATAAGATATGATGAAGAAGCAAAAGAAAAAGGTAGACAACCCAAAGCAATCATTTTTGCTAACTCCTCACGATCCTTTATTTTATCATATTTCATTAGTCCTCCAGTAGTAGGGTTTAGAGTTGCTTGTTTTTTATCTAAATCAGAGCCCCATTCTGTAGGATGCTCAATTCTCATATGTCTACTAAGTGTCCCATCCCCCCTAATTGTCCTCCAGTCTTATGTTTAAAATCATCATAACAAAGTCTGCATTTAACTCTATCAGTACCTACTATTTCGTCAAAAAAATTCCAAACCTTACTTCTTTTTCTTCGATTAGTAGTCGGGGCCACAGGTGGTCTACTACTAGCACCACGACCACCACCCCTACTACCAACTACTAGGTGTAAGTGGTGTCTTATCTTTAATTTTCAATTCATTATCTTCTATACCGAAATCTTCCTGTAATTGTTCATAATCTATATTATTATCAGAGAATGTTTCAGAAACATGTGTAGAGTCATTTAAATTACTACCAGATGTTGAAGTAGTACCTCCTTTTCTATTTTCCCGATTACCCCGATTAGTAACCTTATTACAAACTCTTTTAGCATCATTAAACATATTGGGAAAATTTAACTACTAGCAAAAATTAAATATGCAAATAAAATAGTAAATAAGAGAAAGAGTTGGAGGGAGTGCACCGAATTCGGCAATAAATTGAACATGTGATGATTTCGTAACAGTCAAGTTACTAACATGCCATACTTACACAAATTTCTCCGTGGCATACACTCCCACGACCTTCCATACCAGGTAGCAAGGTTCGCACATCCATACCACCAGCCGTTCTAATTCAGTAAAGCGAATCAAAAATCTGCAAGTCAATACACAAAGCCTCTCACACAGAGCACCCTTATCAGGTGACGCTAAAGAAAATACCAGTTTACTCTAAACATTTGAATTCTTTCTTGCTCATCTGAGTCGTGACATTCTCATCAACACCGAGCCACAACCTTGATTCTTAACTTCAAGTTCTTATGCCCCTCACCGCACCTATCATGCCGCTATACGAGGTTACCAGAACTCATCATAACTCCTGAACTACTAGTATAATAAACACTTCCTTGGCCAGAATACTTTTCACTTAGCTCATTTCAGAAGAACCAACGCAACACGCAACTGAATTCTCAAACCGCAGAAAATCCAAACCTCAAGTCGTGATCCAAACCGCCATAACTCTCCTGGAATCCATTTACAAAGCAATACCATTCGAATCACATACCTCCCAAATCAACCAAGTTGTGGTGGCGCTCAAGCCCAAGTGTACAACCACAAACTACATAAATAACTTCACGCTGAAGAAACTGATCACTGCCACGATCCTACTGATTCTACCATTACTAACCGACCCAACTTCTTCCAATTTATTCTCGACTTGCCTTAGAAATAATAATAGCTATTCAAAAACGTAACGAACCAAATCCGCACTTGTCCTGAGTGACCCGCTTCACGAGACCACACCGTCTCATTACTCATGAATCATCTCATATTCTCCTTAAGCGCACAATAGCACCTCTAATTGGTACATCCGTTCTACAAGACCTTCTGCAAACCCGAGGCTTTTTATTCCTTTCTCCGATACTGCACTGCATACCCAATGATAACATAGGATATTCCAAGTCCTTAGGCATTGCACTTAGATTCTTGAACCCACTAGCACCACTGTTGAGAGTCACCCACTATGACTTGATCCCGAATATAAGCCAAACTCTAGTGCGATGCTAGCACGTCACACTATCAAAGAAGCACCCGGCTGAATTCTTTTCCTTGTACATTACACCCTCAAGAAGCATAAACTCTGAGTCTTCCCCAAACCTGAACATTATTCGATAAGGCCAAATATATAGCACACATTCCTCAAATCCTTCCCTCGAATTAACGCTAATGTTTTCTTTCCTTAGTCATAATAACCCACCAATACGCCGACGACCAGAAACCGCACAAGCAGACAACCACGCGATCTAATCGTAGACGTTGGGGCTCCCCTACTTAGCTTGAAGCTACAATTACATAACCCTGAAACCCACCGAGATTCCTCCTTCCCAATTGATCTCGCACAATTAACCCGCCAAATTTCTTGTAGTTTCTAATTTAACTTTTCATGAACGTTCCGAATTATCACCCATGGTCGTCTGCTCGACCTCCCGCAATAGTAAGTAGAGATTCTTTGTAGATTCTTCATCAAAATCACGCAACCGCTAATCTGCTTGGAATTCCATGCCGACATCTTTGAACGGTGCTGCACTAGACACAACTACTAGGAAATCAGTAGGCCCTCTTGAGCCTGTGCTCATCCACCAGTTGTACAAGTCTGTTCATTTCCCATTGATATCAACTGAAAGTCCGGCAGTACATTCCACACTCGAAGTCACATTGCATTCCCCTCCATTTCAAGCAAACTCCTTTCTTCCTTATTCAATGTTCCCCGGTGAAATAGCCACCATCCCAAATACAATCCGCAGACCTAGTCACTTTCCCACCATGATTCCCAAAATCGCTCTAAACTTTCAAACAAGTGGCTTCCTACAAAAAAATCCATATGCTACTCTGCCACTCCCACTTCGGCTAAACCATCTTCTTTAAGTAACTGCTCGACCTCTGTTTTCATACTTGACCTGCTAGTAATCCAACCACCGCGAGACACCTCCCACCATGTCCTTCCTCATCCTTCGCTACCTAAATGCTGCCTCAAATCAAAATCAATCTCTGTAGCACCTGAACTAATAAATTGCTACCAACTCTAAACCTGCTAGAAGATCATCTTTCTCGAGCCATTAATATTAGAAATGCCGATTCGATCCTGAAACCGCTACACACCGCTATCTCTATCAACCGCATCTCAAGCACCATTTCGCAGCACCCTGCCCCGAAGGCAGCCCCAAGAAGACCATAACACCGGCGAACCTTAATACATTCAACAAGGACGATGACATCGCATCCCCAAATGAGAATTCCACCACGCTCGAAAATACCAAGTCTCGTTACTCCATCAAGTCAAACCTAAACAGCTATAGTCTGATTGCCTTTCCTCTGCTGGAATTAAATGTTGAATCCTCTAAATCATGCTCTGAGAAATCCTCCTTTCAAGTCATTCACCCATTGGCACATAGACGATCACCCCATCATTACATCAATACTGTGAGATAACAACTCATGAACATCATACCAACTTGTGTATAGCCTCAAAACCATCATAAATACAACTACTGAGCTAAAATGACAGAAAATCCTTTTGCAAGAAGAAGATAATAACTTGCTCGAATGCGCTGGGAGAAACACCCTGCTCCACTTCCGTTGTACCACTGCAACTCCTTGGTGCCCAATTGACACGAGCGTTCAACATCGTATAAGAATGAGTAGGAAGGAAATAAAGGCATAAGACTCAAAGGGATCAAATCGCATGATAAGGAATTAAGAAGGGAAGTGCTCCTAAACAACTCTGTTGCCACTCGAAGATAAGTACAGACGTCTCTATACCGATCCGTAAGACTCTACTAGACTTGCTCATGACTCGTGAATCCCAAGTGAACCTAATGCTCTAATACATAGATCTCACGACCCAAAATCCACTATAGATCGTGATAGCGCCTAACACCGCCGTCAGGTAAGCCAACGTTGATTTATCCATATATTTACTCAATTTTTTTACTTCCGAAATCATAATCTTCATTGATTTAATGGTATAAAATAGAACTTTCACAGTAAAATGATAATAAATACGCAATTACAATAACGAACAACCCAAAAGAAACCCCCAAAACCCAGATTCGAAGGAGTACAACAATGATACAACATCTGTCCAAAATGCAATTAAGACAGGATAAAATAAATGGTACAATAGGGACTCGGTGGATTGCGGTGTGTAACCTAAATTGCAGCTCACATAAAGTCTCCCCAACAGATGCACCTACGCGCCAAGATAATCACCAAATGGCCAATCAAATCCTGCACATTTAGTGCAGAAGTGCAGCATGAGTACGTAAATCAACGTGTACCCAGTAAGTATCTAGTCTAACCCCGGAGAAGTAGTGACGAGGGGTCGACATAGATACTTACTAGAGGTATAAATAAATAAATGATAATTCATAACAAGTATGAAGTGCACAACAATAGTGGAGTAAATGTGCAACATAATAATGTTCCAATTATTCTTTTCAGAGCATAAATTTCTCAAATCTTGTATTCTACCTTAATATATCAAGAAAAATACTAAGTGTCAATACCAAATAAATAAGAAACACCATAAAGTTCCGGGCATCAATGGAAGATTTATCGTGCGAAATATTCGGACTACTAGTGATATGACGCACGATTCTGCCGAGGTCGTTCGGCCCAATCAAGAATTATGTATACACTGCCGAGGGTCTAGCGGCACTAACCATAGATGCATCTATCTACTGCCGAGGCGTTCGGCCCGCTCCACAAGAAAAGAAGGAAGTTTTCGAATTACAAGATACGTATTTACATTACAGTACATGCGCACAAAGTGAATATAACCCTTACCGTTTCTCAACTTTTCTTGCCAACAACTCAAGTGATCAGGGTGGGTCTAAGATGCATTAAATTTCTAAATCATGCTCAATCTTATTTTCTATTCATTAAGTCAATAAAATAAGTTCAATTAATTCAAATAATGCATGATAAAATCCTAAGTCTATCCGGACATAAATATGTTTTAGCTACGTACGGACTCTCGTCACCTCATACATACGTAGCACCCACAACTAGTAGCACATAACAATTAATATCACCTAGGGGGTAGTTTCCCCCTCACAAGGTTAGACAGGAGACTTTCCTCGCTCCGAAGTTCCATAACCGGCTCCAACGCCTGTCTAACACCTCAATTCCAAGCCAAACGTTTCAAAACTAATCAAACCATGTGCAAACCAATGAAAATATACCCTAATACTTATAATAAAACAATTCATAATAATTCCCAACTCCGCTCGAAAAGTCAATAAAGTCAACCCTCGGACCCACGTGCTCGGAGTATGAAAATTATTGAAAATAAACTTTACCCATAACATTACAAACTCAAATATATGATATATTTCCGATTCCATGTCCAAATTCGTGGTCAAAATCCAAAAATATTAATTTCTAGGTTTTCTTTGAAAATCCCACAGTTTTCTATAAATTTCATGTATAAATCCGTATACAACTCATGTATTTAACTCACAATAGGTGGAAATAGCTTACCTCACAATGGATGACAAAAATCTCCTCTTCGAGAACTCCAATGGTCGCCCAACCAAGTGAAAAATGGGAGAAATGAGCAAAATCCCCGATTTATAATAATCTGCCCTAGGTGTTTCCTTCTTCACGAACGTGCAACTCGCCTCGTGTTCGCGAAGCACAAAAATCCACTGCCCAAAAATCTTCTTACGCGAAGGCAAGGTCCCTCTTCCGAACGTGATGCACACCGGGCCAGACCTTCGCAAACAGGTTCCTTCTTACGCGAACGCGAAGAACAACATCACTTGCCTCACCAGTAACCCTTCGCGAATGCGGGTCCTCCTTCGTGAATGCGAGCGAAGGGTAAATTCCAGTAGCCCTCAACTTCCTTTACGCGAACGCGGGAACACCTTCGCGAACCCGTAGAAAGAAACCAGAAACCAGCAAACTTGAAGCTCCAGATATCATCCAAGTCCAAATTCCAATCCGTTAACCATCCGAAATGCACCCAAGGCCCCCGGGACCTCAACCAAACCTGCCAACTAGTCCTAAAACATTACACAAACTTGTTCGAGGCCTCAAATCACATAAAACAAATCAAAACTATGAATTGCGCATCGATTCAAACCTAATGAACCATTGAACTTCTAACTTTCACGTCGGATGCCGAAACATATCAAATCACGTCTGATTGACCTCAAATTTTGCACACAAGTCACATTTGGGAGTACTGACCTACTCCAACTTACAAAATCGGAACCCAAACCCGATATCAAAAAGTCCACTCCCGGTCAAACTTCCCAAAACCCTTCAAATTCCAACTTTCACCAAATGACCCCGGAATGACCTACGGACCTCCAAATCCACATTCAGACGCTCTACTAAGACCAGAATCACCATACAGATCTATTCCCAAGCTCGGAATCCCAAACGGACATCGATAATATTAAAATATACTTCAACCCAAATTTATGAAATTCTTCCAAAATGCCAACTTTCCACAATAAGTGCCGAAATGCTCCCGGGTTATCCAAAACCCTATAATGACCCGACCGGTCATTTTGAGTTCTAGCGTATCGCTAGTAGGTTCGAGTCCATGAGCAGCTTCACTTCAGGTATTATGACTTGTACGCGTGGTCGAAATTTAATTTCGGAAAGTTCGGAGTTAATTTGGAAAGAAAATTCTCATTTCGGAAGCTTTAAGTTGGAAGAATTGACTAAGGTTGGATTTTTGAGTAGACGACCTCGGAATCAGGATTTGAAGGTTCCAACAGGTTCGTTTGATGATTTCAAACTTGGGCGTATGTCCGAATTGGGTTTTGGATGACCCGGTAGCGTTTCGGCGCCTATTGTGGAAGTTGGCATTTTGGAAGAAATTCATAAATTTGGATTGAAGTGCATTTCAAGGTTATTGATGTCCGTTTGAGATTCCAAGTCTGGGAATATCTCCATATGGTGATTCCGGTATTGGGAGCGCGTCCGGATATGGATTTGGAGGTCCGTAGATCATTTCGGGATCATGTGGCGAAAGTTAGAAATTTGAAGGTTTTTTAGAAGTTTGACCAGAAGTAGAATTTTTGATATCGGGGCCGGGTTCCAATTCCGGAAGTTGGAGTAGGTCCATAATGTCGAATATGACCTGTGTGCAAAATTTGAGGTCAATCGGACGTCATTTGATAGGTTTCGGCATGGAATGCAGAAGTTTGAAGTTCTAAAGTTCTTTAAGCTCGAATTGGGGTGTGATTCAAAAAAATTCCAAACCTTACTTCTTTTTCTCCGATTAGTAGTCGGGGCCACAGGTGGTCTACTACTAGCACCACGACCACCACCCCTGCTACCAACTCCAACACTACTAGGTGTAAGAGGTGTCTCATCTTCAATTTCTAATTCATTATCTTCTATACCGAAATCTTCCTATAATCTTTCATAATCTATATTATTATCAGGTAATATTTCAGAAACATGAGTAGAGTCAATTGGATTTCATATATTAAAAGGGATTAAAGAATATCGTAATAATAATTATTTGAGAAATTCTATGTGTAACCGCGTCGCAATTATATTTCGCGAGCGGGGTAAATTTCCACTACTCTGATGGGAGCGGGCCGTTCACCTCGGTAGGTTAAATAGATGCATCTATGGTTCACGTAGTTCGACCCTCGGCAGTGCACAATTTATATTTATATGTTGGTTCGGGTCGTTCGACCCTCGGCAGTGCTCTGTTTATATTATATGTTGGATCGGGTCGTACGACCTCGGCATGATTTGCGCATGATTGAATTGATTGCTCTGGAATTTACAAAATAGTGATATTGCCTCTTTGGCCTGAGATAAATTGTTAAATGATGAGAAGTAAATTTGGAGATTTCCTCAATTATAAAAGAATTGCTTGCTTACTTCAAATTATTGAGCTTACAGCCATTTTATATAATTCATGTTTAAATCGTATCATTGGCATTTTATATATAGCCCATAGTAAGTGTCGGAGTCGACCCCCCGGCACTACTTCATCGAGGTTAGACTGGATACTTACTGGGTACGCGTTGTTTTCGTACTCATACTACACTTGCTGTACATTTTGTTGTACAAACACATGTATGTCTGGTGGCCTTGTGGGCGCAGCGGCGCGGTTGATATGGGGACTTAGGTGAGCTGCATCTTATGTTACGACCCGCAGTCAGTAGAGTCTCCTTTTGAGTATTTATATTTTTCTTTCCTGTCTAATTTTGTATTCCGGACAGATGATGTATTTGATTTTGTTTTTCCTACTTGATGCTCATGCACTTGTGACACTGGGTTCTGGGATGATTATGGGTTATTCAACATTGAAATTTGCTAAAAATATTATTATTTACTCTGTAAAGTTCATCATTTACTATTTAGTTGAAGGAAATTATGATTTCAAAAATATTAAAATGAGAACTAAATTAACTATTTGGTGTTGGCTTGCCTGACAGTGGTGTCCGGCGCCATCACGACCATTAATGGATTTTGGATCGTGACAACATGGTATCAGAGCACTAGGTTCACTTAGTTCTCACGAGTCATGAGCGAGTCTAGTAGAGTCTTGCGGATCTGTTCGGAGACGTCTGTACTTATCTTCGAGAGGCTACGGGGCTGTTAGGAGCAGTTCCCTTCTTAGTTCCTCGTCGTGCGATTTGATTCCTTTGAGGCTTATGCCTTCATTTCCTTCCCACTCAATCTTATGTGACGTGAAGCGCTGACTATAAATCGGGAATAGAGGAATTGTAATGGTACTACAGATGTGGTGCAGGATGTTTCTCCCTGCGTAATTGATTGGGCTTTTGTCATCGTCTTGCGGAAGGATATCCTGTCATTTCAGCTCAGTAGCTATTCTTCTGAGAGCTTTGAGGCTATGCACATGTTGCTATGATGCTCATTAGTTGTTATCACACAGTATTGATGTGATGGTCGAATGCTTGTCTATGTGTCGGGGTAGTGAATGACTTGAAAGGAGGTTTATTCAGTGCATGATTTAAAGATTTGGTATTTTATTTCTGGCCGAGGAAACGCAATCAGACTATAAATGTTCAGGTTTAGGTTGATGGAGTAATGAGACTTGGTATTTTCGAGCGTAGAGGATTTTGTTTATCTGTGATGTGGAGTCGTTGTTCTTGTTGGACGTGTTAAGGTTCGCTGGTGCTATCGTCTTCCTCAAAATCTCCGTCGGGACAGGGTAGTGTGAAATAGTGCGAAAGAAGCGGCTATCAGAGATAGCTGAGTGCAGCAATTTCAGAATCGAATGATTATTTCTAATGTTAACGGCTCGAGGAAGATGATCTTCGGAGGGGTTTAAAGTGGGTAGCGATCTATTAGTTCGAGTGCTACAGAGATTGATTTTGACTTAAGGCAACAACTTGGCAGCGAAGGATGAGGAAGGACATGTGGGAGGTGCCTTGCGGTGAATACACTTCTAGAAGGCCAAGTGTGAGAAATAGGAGTAGATTAGTTGCTTAATGGAGTGAGTTTGACCCAAGTGGGAGAGTGGCAGAGTAGCATATGGGTTCTGTGGTAGGATGACTACACGCCTTGAGAAAAGTTTAGAGTGATTTAGGATTCACGGTGGACAGTGACTAGGTCTACGGACTTAATTTGGTATATTAGCTATATACGGGGGAGAGTGGATATGACGGGAAGGAGTTTCCTCATAGGAAGAATATAATGTGACTTTGGATGGGAATGTACTGTCGCACCTTTTAGTTGATGTCCATGAGGAGTGAGCGGACTTGTACAGCTGGTGAATGAGCACGGGCTTAGGATGGTTTAAGGATTTCATAGTACAGTGTAGCATCGTTGGAAGATGTCGGCATGTAATTTCCACAGGTGAATTATCTCTTGTGAGCAGGTTAGCGGTCGTGTGGTGTTGACGAAGCTTCTGCGAAGAATTTTACTGTCTACCCGGTAAGAGGTCGAATATGTGAATGTGGTTCATGATTCAGAGTGTTTATGAAATGTTTACAAAAATGATTTCAAGAATTTTGGCTGGTTGATTGTGCAAGATCATGTCAACGATGAAGAAAGAACCTCGGTGGGTTCCAGAGGTATGTAACAAGTGGCTCCAAGTTAAGTGGGAGAGTCTCACCGCCTATGATTGGATTGTATAATCAACTTCATTAAATTAAACTCTGAACAACAACATTCATGTTTCACCCATGACCCTAGAACAATAGGTTTTAGCCACTCATAGTAGTGTTCATCTCAATAATATTCAATTTCATTCAAATTGTAAAAACAAAAGGAAGAAAAGAAGAACTTGATGTTGGAATCTCCTCCTTGCCTCTTGCCTCTCTTTTTCTTGCACTAAACTATGAAAACCTCGATAAATAATCCTTGGGCGAGCTTGACTTTATATAGATTAAGTGAATTTTCCTCCAGACTTCCAATTTTACCCCTGACAATTATTTTCCGGAACTGGGACTAGCGCGACCGCTATACTGGACGCGCTAGTTGACTAACATTTTGCCTCCCGCATCTGGACTAGCGCGATCGCGCTACTGGGCGCGCTAGTGGCCGCGCTAGTCCAGGCCTTTATTTCTTCGATTCTTTGTCTAGTCTTCGCGCGCACTCAGCTCCGAGGGGCCTTTCTTTCTCCAATGTAGCTCCAATCACAACTTTAATGCCTCATATAGGCTCCGCATCCTGCAACGTGTAAAATTCACAATTAGAGCCCATTTTTCATCATTTGACCATATTATGACATTGGAACATAATCAAGCGGGAGCATAAACAATCGCCAAATTACCTAGATCTAGCCTATTATCAACACCCCACACTTAATTCATTGCTCGTCCTCGAGCAATCAAACTTTACTCTGTGAGGTTCATTCACTCAACATTATCCCCTAATGCATTACACCTAGAACAATTTACATACGTTACACCTAGTAGTGAACAATCCTAGCCTCAAAAGTCGACTCTTAAGTGCCATGCAATATTCATACTTCCTCAAACTACTCTACACAGAAGTCAAGACTTGCTTTTCCTTCACGAATCACATGCCCTCACAATCACGGCAAAGAAAGTAAAATCAATCCACACATTCGAATCTCATGCTCACATATATCAAAGAAAATTGATCACCCTCACAAAAGAAGTCACATGCATGTAATTGGTGCCATAAGCTTGCCCTTAATGTAAATCTCTACTAATGTAGGCTCGCTCGATCTAAAATCAATTAGGACTTTTTCATGGCTGTAATGTGGGCTAAGGGACGGGTAGGATATATTTAGGAATAGTGAGTAACCCTCCTAAGCACTTTAACACACCACATAATCAACTTTAAGCGCAAATTCTTCAATCCACTTTACTTCCACAAACGATATCACCCCAAAAATGCTCCCTTCTTCTTTAAGCACTACAATACTTCATACCCACTAGCAGGAACAAGACAACAATTTATTTATCCATATTTTTCTTTTTTCCTTTTTTTTTCTTTTTCAATTTCCGCTAGTGGTGTATTATTTTACAAAATAAGTGCACCTTTCTTCCTTTTATTGGTTCCACCAAAAGCCACCCCACACTTAGTTCCTTCTTACTTATTTTAGCACTCATCTCACAATTAAAAGTGCTTTAAGAGGAAAAAGGATCAAAACAATGTCAATTAAGAATAAAAAGGGTATAGGCTTGTAATGTGGGTGCCAAATAAAAGTCTATAGGCTCAAAAGGGTTGACTTGGGATAAATTTTATTTGTGGTAAGCAATTAAGCTAAAAAAAATCAAAGAAAGCCTAAAATCGTTTTTCAAACCGAGCATCACCTAAAATTTCGCTTCGACTCACATACCGGGCAAGTTCTAGACACAAGTACAATACATGGACTACACAAAAACCTCGCCACACATGGCATATGACTCATTCCAGATTAGCTCATCGAGACATTCCATTATGAGCTTTCAAGTCAGTGACAAACATACAATTTAAGGCACTTTAGTGAGATTCAACCAATAAGACTAAGCGTTACACTCTAGTGTCTATTGTGTTCAGGTGTGTCAACGCTATGGGTTCTCTTTTGATTTTTTAGCTCATAGCCCATTAAACCTAATCTAAATAAAAAGAAAACAAAATAAAGAAAAAACTACCTATACCCGGTGCAAGCTAAACCCTTGGAAAAGAACCGTGGCCCAAAGAAAAACCAAGGGGGAGTTACTACACTACCTAAAAATAAAATAAAAAAATATTTTGGTATTTTTTTTCTAGACTAACTTCCCTCAAGAAAATTGTCCAAAGGATCCGTCATCAGGAAGAGTCTTCATATTTTCCAAATTTTTTTTTTCTTTTGACTTAGTCCCTCAAGAACCCCGCCGAAAGAGATCCGTCGTCGGGACAAGCCACTTACCTATTTTAAACTAATGAACTCTTACTCAACACCAAAACAATCAAAGCCAAACAAAACAAGCATTCGAATGATACAATTACATACATACAATGAAGTATCCCCCACCCCACACTTAAAATGAAGACATGTCCCCATGGCTTAAGAGTTGAAGGAATAGTGAGGTAAAGGAACTTCCCTGAAGGCTCACTCCTGGTCGGAGACGGTGTCAGGGTTCACATGGCATGCACGACCCAAGGCTCTCAGCCAGCCCAAAAATTTCTTCTCAGACTTCGTCTGCTGGGCAGCCACCGCGTCTACACGAGTACCCAACTCAGTCACGGAGGAGCGTAACCCGGCCACCTCCTGCTCCAAAGCGGTGAAATGGGACATTCTGGCAGTTCCTGAAGATGATGCTACCCCGGACGGTGCTGCAGCTGCTGTACTGGGCTCATGGGCCTGTGTTTCGCCCCCATATTCACCTAATCGGCCTCCCCTTCCTCCGAGTCATCAGAGCCACTCCTATCCGCTCCACCTGTTGCCATTGGCTCCTTGCCTGTGGTGACCTTGTCGGGCCTGAACTTGTGGCCTTTTCATACTAGCCCATCCACACGGAGATTTTCGGGTACCCGAGCTTGCCTGCAAAGCTGAGTCACTAAAGAAGGGAAAAAGAACCCATACCAAATTATTGGGCAGCGAACGAACATTTCGTCGTGCATCACTTTGGCTACATCGAAGTTAAGACCCCTGATGAAACACCAAATCAAAGCAGCTCGGGGTCCATTTACCTCCGTAGTGNTATATATATATATATATATATATATATATATATATATATACATATATATATATATATATATACACACACACAGCGGAAAAACAAACTGGAACGAACAATTTAAAAGCTGTATATATATATATATATATATATATATACACACACACACAGCGGAAAAACAAACTGGAACGAACAATTTAAAAGCTGTATATATATATATATATACACACAGCAGAAAAACAAACTAGAACGAACAATTTAAAAGCTGGGAAGGGGAACATGCTCGGGGGATAACAGATAAAACAGAATCTCAAGAGAAATATAAGGAAACCAAAATTCAACTTCTAACAAGGATAAGGAAAACAAAGGCAGATTTCACTTTCGGTTCACATTTCGTTGCAGGCGTGCAACCCGATCCCATTTCTCATATCTTGTGGTAGGCGTACCACCCGTTCCCATTTCATAGTATCTTGTGGTAGGCGTATCACCCGCTCTTATTTTATCATATCTTGTGGTAGGCGTACCACCCGCTCCCATTTCATTATATCTCGTGGTAGGCGTACCACCCGATCCCATTTCATTATATCTCGTGGTAGGCGTACCACCCGCTCCCATTTACAAGCTAACACAAAAACACAAGGAATCCCGGCAAGGGAACAAAAGCAATATAATGACTTCCCGGCAAGGGAACAACAATACCAAAACAAACATCCCGGCAAGGGAAAATCAGCTATAACCAATCCTAACTCAATTCTTACTCAGCTCAAATAGCACTAATACTTAATCATAAATAAAATCCACGATAATAAACCAAACCTTTGCCCAATATCGAGAACCATCAATTAAAGCATCCATAGCAACATTTAAGAACACAATATCTGTCAATATAAGACTCACGGTCATGCTCGACACCAACGTACAGATACTCGCACCATGCCTATACGTCGTACTCAACAAGAAGCAATTAGCAAATAGGACACGACTCCTAATCCCTTAAGCTAAGGTTAGATCGGACACTTACCTCAAACTTCCACGGCCAACTCAAGCCTCAAACACCGCTTTTCCTTTCAAATTTGGCTCCAACCCAATCGAATCTATACATAATCGACTTAATAACATCAATAAATGATAAACAATCCAATTTCAATGCTTAATTATAGCTTTCCAATCATTCTTCCCAAAAATCCAAAAATCGACCCCTGGCCCGCTTAGTCAAAACGCGAGGTTCGGACCAAAACCCGATCACCCATTTAACCACGAGCCGATATATATAATTTGTTTTCAAATCCGACCCCAAAACGAGGTCTAGATCACAATTAATCAAAATTCCCTAATTTTACCCAAATCCCTAATTTTCTACCCTTAATCACATGTTTTAGGCCTAGAAATTTAATGGATGTTGATAAAAGTGGAAGAAAACAAATTTAGGATTACATACCTATGAAGTTATGGTGAAGAAACTCTTCAAAAATCGCCCCTAAGAGGTGTGGAGAAGAAGGAGTTATGAAATTTGGTAAAAATCCCGAATGGCTACTGTTTCTGAACATTTAAAATAACTGGGCGGATTTGGCCTACGCGATTGCGGACAAAAGGATGCGATCGTATAGAATAACTGAGGCTGAACACTGCGACCGTAGACTATACCATGCGATCGCATAGAAGGAAATGAAGGCTGGGGGCTAACACATCGCGATCGGGGAGTGGACAGTGCGATCGTATAGAACAAAAGAAGGACCTCTCAGACTTAACCCTACGCGATCGTGGGAGAAACTATGCGATCGCATAGAACAAAACTGAACCCCTGAATATTACACTATGCGATCGCGGACTTAGCTATGCGATCGCATAGCACAAATGACTGGACACCAGCAGACAGTAGTTCTGCAATTTTTCTAAGTCCAAAAACACTCCGACACCTATCCGAAACTCACCCGAGCCCTCAGGGCTCCCAACCAAATATACACACAACCTCAAAAATATCCTACGGACCTATTCGAGTACTCAAATCACCAAAATAACATCATGAACATCGAATTTAGTATCAAAATCAAGGAAAATTTCCAAAACTTCCAAAATCTCAAACTTTGCATTTAAGGTCCGAATCACGTCAAACGATATCCGTTTTTCACCAAATTTTACAGGAACGTCTTAAATCATATGTAAGACATGTACCGGGCGCTGGAACCAAAATACGGGCCCGATACTAACATATTCTAATCAAATTTCATTTCCAATTTCCTTAAACAATTTCAGAAAACAATATCTTTCAAAAATTCACTTCCTGGGCTTGGGACCTCGGAATTCGATTCCGGACATACGCCCAAGTCCCATATTTTCCTACGGACCCTCCGGGACCGTCAAATTACGGGTCCGGGTCCGTTTACCCAAAACGTTGACCGAAGTCAAAATAACTCATTTTATAACCAAATTTTACCATTTTTCACAGATTTTCATATTTAAGCTTTCTGGCTACGCGCCCGGACTGCGCACGCAAATCGAGGCGAGGCTAAAAGAGGTTTTCAAGGCCTCGGAAACACAGAATTAGATTTAAAAACAAGCGATGACCTTTTGGGTCATCACATCCTCCACCTCTAAAACAACCGTTCGTCCTCGAACGGACATAAGAAGCAAGTACCTGAGTCGGGAAAAAGATGGGGATAACGGCTCCGCATATCGGACTCAGACTCCCAGGTCGATGCCTCAGGAGACTGACCCCTCCACTGAACACGAACAGAAGGAAAACTCTTCGACCTCAACTGACGAACCTGCCGGTCTAGAATAGCCACCGGCTCCTCCTCATAAGACAAGTCCTTGTCCAACTGGACAGTGCTGAAATCTAACACGTGGGATGGATCGCCGTGATACCTCCGAAGCATGGATACATGAAACACTGGATGCACAGCTGATAAGCTCGG